>NC_057809.1:324311633-324611633 GCF_018294505.1 Triticum aestivum
TGGCGTCGACGCCGTTCGAGCCCGCTGGATCTCGCCGGACGCCTCCTCGTCCCCGCCACCACGCCAGCGCCCATCGCCGAGGCCACCTCACCGCCGGACCTCGCCGCCCTCGTCCTCCTCCCCATTCCTGGATCTTGAAGGTCCCCCGACGCCGCCACCCGCTGCCTCGATGCCCCGTCGCTGGAACCACAACTTCAGCCCCTCGCCGAGCAGGCCTTTGCACATCTACAGGGCCGGTGAGCCTCCCCCCATCTGTTTCCCCTCAAACCCTTCTCTGCTCACCGTCATGTCCACGTGACCGCGTCCGGGCGCCGTGCTCCTCACGCCCTGGCAGCGCCCTGGCCTCCCCCGCGTGCGCGTCGTGCCGCACCCGATGCTGGCCACAGCCGCGTCCACCCCGCTCCGCCGCCCACACTGCGACCTCTCATCGGCCAAGCCTGCTCACCGCGCCCCCGACCGGGTTCGGCCACGCCTCAGCCTGCCACAACCGCGCTCGAAGCTGCGCGAGCTCTGCCTCCCCCGATGCATCTCGCTTGCGTCGTCGCCCTGCCTTGCCTCACTGGCACTCGTGCGATCCCCGCCGCTCGCGCCCACAGTCGCCGCGCTCGGCGCCCTACTGCGCCGATGGCCGCATGCCGCCTTGCCGTCGTCACGCTGCATGTTTCGCCCCTACCATCTGCTCACCGCTGCAACTGCTGCTCCTCCACCGCCCGCCGTTCGTCGCCCACGCCCGGTGAATCTAATGCCAGCGCCCTCCGCCACACTACAGCCCCCTCCCCTCACCGTGTCGTTCCGGCACCCGGCACCGCGCCGCTCCAGCATCCTGCGGTGGTCGTCGCCTCGCTGTGGTCTGGGCGTGTGCTTGCTCGGGCTGGTGCCCGTCACCCGTTGCGCCCGGTGCCCATTATGACCCTAGCCCAATGACAGCCGGGGCCCAGCCCCCAAAATGTTTGAAAAAGATTTATAAATAAATAAATAATAAATAAAAATATTAATTAATTAATTATGTTTAATTAAGCTAATTAACTATTGTTAATTAAGTAAACAGTAATTAGATTAGTTAAACCTTAATTAGAATAAACAGAGAATGACATGCGGGACCCACACGTCAGTTTGACTAAGTCAACGCCCTGTTGACTGCCGTCGTCACGTCATGATGACGTCAGCAAACACTATTCTGGATAATGTTGATTTAAAATAATTAAATAAATTCTAAAAATGTGTAAATCTTTTAAAATTAATATAAAATAAACCGTAGCTCAGATGGGAAAACTTTGTACATGAAAGTTGCTCAGAACGACGAGACGAATCCGAATACGCAGCCTGTTCGTCCGCCACACATCCCTAGCATAGCGAACATGCAACTTTCCCCCTCTGGTTCATCCATCCAAAAATGCGAAACATCGGGTGTCGTGGAATTGTCACGGGAGATGTCCTAGTCTGAGGACTTAGTCGTGGAGCCATCGCAGCGTAGTAGCTTAAAGGGGTTAAAGCGGACTAAGGACACAAGGATTTATACTGGTTTGGCCACTTGCGGTGAAGGTAAAGCCTACTCCAGTTATGATGGGATTGCTAGGGTTTTGATGACCAGGGAGAGAATCTACTTTTCCCGGCTCTCGAGTTGTTGTTTCTTGTCCTTGAACCGCCGCCGGGTCGTCCCTTTATATACATGTTGACTCCCGGCGGTTTACAGAATCCCGGCCGGCTCATAAACTTGTCCAGCTCGGTTTCTATCCTTTCCTATCTTACAACACAAGTTACACGCCTTATGGCAGTTTATGTCTACGGGCCCTAATCTTCCTTTGGGCCCTGGGCCTTTAGATCTCCTATAGTAAAGCGCCATGCTCCTTGTCTTCATGGGCTTCAATATGGATAACTCTTTATGGGTATAACTCAGCCCCTCTTGGGCGGTTTATACTTAGTAGTTATATCTCCAATATTTGGCCCCAGGTCGATTTAAACCTGTTCATGTCAATCTTCAACACTTAAGATAATCTTCCTCTTCAGTACCTTTGAGTAAACCTTGTAATCCGCCATGACGTCATGTTCCAGGATTATAATAAACCTCCATGACGTCATCTGTTCATTAAAAAATCATATATACCTTACTTTTATTAATGAGCCTCCAAAAATCGAGGCGACAGCTCTGGGACATATCCATTTTTTGGGCTCCTGGATTCCCGCGCCTGTCGCTTATCCCTTCGTCTTATAAATAGGGCAAAGGGTCCCTCCTTTTCTCCCCTTGCCTCTTCGTCTTTCTTCCTCCTCGCGTTGCCTCAGCACTCGAGCACTGCCGCCGCCGTCGACCTTCTCATCTGCCCCAACACCGGCCGCTGCATCAACCTGATTCGACTAGAGAACTGTGGCGCCTTTCCGCTTTTCAACGGCCTCGGTGAGTTCTTCTTTCTTTCCTCTGTAGATCCGTTTTTAGGGTTCACACAGGCTCATGGAACTTTGCAATGTTCTTCCCCTGTTCTTCGTTATAGCCTACATGATAGACTCCAAACATAATACACTCTTGTGCGGTAGTAATGACAGTCCCTATTTTGGCATTAGATCATCCCTTTTGCGTATAAAAACCTGATCTGGAACTTCATGAACTGCTCAAGCACCAACCCTTAGGTCTGAATATTTTCCTTTTCCTGACATGCGGTAGATCTGAAATTCTAATGTAAAACTACGAAACTTGTTCTTCTTCACTTAGCCATTTTTCGGCTTTAGATCTATACTCTGACTGTCCATATAGGAGGTTTATCCTTTAGAAAATAACCTGCCATATACCATTAGTCCCCTTGTAAACTGCCAATTGCTTTATCGTTTGTAATAGCATCAACTTCCGGTTTAATAATTTTGCATGCCTGAATACCTTTGTCTCTTAACCTGCAACGCCTTATGCTTGTCAACCATGAATCTTAAACCGGCACAAACCTTCCTTCAGGTTGTCTAAGAAATGGCCAAGACCTTCTATGCTTGTAACTGGGTTCCATCCCGGAATAAGGAAGAAGATCTGAAAGGATGTGTTATCACTGGCGCTTTACCAAAGCAGAGTGAAATCCACTGGCGAGCCCCTGGTTCGGAAAATCCTCCTACACCCAAGGATGGCAAGATAGTTGTGCTTTTTGATCATCTGAGCCGTGGTTTTAAACCTCCCGGGTCAAAAAAATCTGTGATGTGCTTGCTAGCTTCCAGATCCACCCTCAAGATATTGGACCTAACTCGGTATCCAATATTTGTAATTTCCAAGTGTTGTGTGAGGCTTATCTGCAAGAAGAACCGACTGTTGAACTGTTCAGGGACTTTTTCTACCTAAACCGCCGCACTGAATTTGTAGATGGACCCAATACTGAACTTGGCGGCATTTCAATTCAAAAAAGGAAAGACGTTAGCTTCCCTCACGCCAAGCATCATAGTCATCCTAAGGATTGGAACCGGACTTGGTTCTATTGCAAAGATACTTCCCCTGAAGATGAGAATCCTTTGTCGGGTTATCTTTCTCACCGGCTCACCAACACACATCCATTTCCCCAAAGGTTGAGTGCAAAGGAACGGGCCAAATATGCTCCATAACTCGCCAAGCTCAGAGCCTTTGTGGCTAACGGTTTGATAGGAATTGATTTTGTTCATTGATATATATCTTGGAGTATTTTGCCTTTAAGTCATCGCCCCGGTTTAATGTGCGAGTACACAGGGGACTCCAAAGACCCTCAACGGCACACTGACATTCAGTTGTCTGACGCTGAAATCACTGAAGCTGTTAAAAAGATATTGGATGAATCAGTGGTTGTCTGTAGCAAAACAGGGTTAAGTCCCTTCTGCGTATTGAATGAACCGCCAGCTGTAAGAATTGCCTAGCTCCTATTTGTACCTGATATTCTTAACTATTTCTTATAACCTTTGTCAATCTTTGGCAGGGTGATGATCCATTCTGGAAGAAAAAACCTCAGGATAAACCGCCAAAGACGCCTCGCCCCAAGACCAAGGTTACTAAAGGACCTGCCAAGAAGAAAACATCTGAACCCACTGGGTTGAACCTCGACGAGGATCTTGATAATTCGGACTCAGAGGTAGAACTTGATTCTCTTAGTTCATTTTTCATACACCTTATTAAGAATGACCCTTATCAGGAGGACGCTGAAGCTTGCCGGGCTGAAGATGTAGAGGTACTTATTCTTTCCTCCGGTTCAGATCCTCAGCCAACATAGAAAACCCGTCAAGCAATCCGGAAAATAAAATTTTCATACCCTCTAGCTTATCTGGATCCCAACTTTCTTTTGAAGAAACAGCAGCATGAAGCTCGCCGCACGACCCGGCACAGCGGTCATGTAGTTACTTCAGCCGGTTTACCGAACACTCCAACCCAGAAACATCGATCAGAGGTCTCATACATTTCTGATACTTCTTATCCCAAGGAGGGTTATTTCAGGCAACCTCTTAATCCGTCTGACTCAAACTATCAGGGAACACCTCATTCATCATCCGGCGAGTCAACAGCCACACAACCCCCTCCTCTCAAGACTATTCCTGGGTGAGCACTTTTAAACTTAACTCTTGGTGCTTTATACTAGTTTGCTATACTAACCTTTATGTCTGTTCCTTTTAGGGCCAAGGCCAGAGCCAGCAAAAATGCTAAATTGAATAAGCCAGCTGAAGATAATCCGACTGATGATAACCCGGCTGATGACAACCCAGAATAGATCCCAGAACAATTTGAGTCAAATGCCGATGTTATCTTAGATGATTCAGTTCCTCAAGTTCAGGATACTTTTTTTGAACCGGTGGAGACAGATCCAATGAGCCAGGCTGCTGAACCGTCGAGCCCAGCGTAAACGGCTGATAAACCGCCGAGCCCAGCCAAGACTACTGAAGATAACACAAACGATATCATGATTACCGTGTTGGCCACACCACCCCTGGCAATCCTATCGCTTTATCAAAGCATAGTGCCAAGGAAGAATTTTCTGCTATGGATAAGGGCAAGTGGAAAGCAGACTTATCCAGTTATGCCCACCTCAATGCCCAAGAGATTCATTCTGGCTTCTTGATACGCCTGTATACCGGCCGCGACTATGAAGCCGGTTTAGTAGGCCTGATGAAGGAGCGATATGAGGTAAACACTGTTAACCCTTCATAATTGTTTCTCTTGTGTCCAATTGCTAATGTCAACTCCAGTAGCCCCCAAGGGCCGGTTTATGATGTCAACATGAACCGGGTCTTCGTAATACTTCAACTTTGCCTATGTAGCCCCCAAGTACCAAGTGCATAACTTGTTATGTGCTAGGGACTTGAAAACATCAATTGATAAAAGCCATATGCATTAGCCCCCAAGTGCCAAGTGTATAACCTGTTATGTGCTTGGGACTTCAGATATGTACTACTAACTCCTTACATGTCGCTTGCAGGCCGATCTGAGCCAAAAAAGAATCTCAAATCGTCGACCTTCAGGAAAATATTAAGTCCCAACAGGCAGAAACTTCCAAGGCTAAAGAGGAGTTGACTGGCGCTTTAACAGACATGGAACAACTGAAAGAAGGCTTTAAAAGCGAATGGGCAGGATGGGATGCTAAAAAGGCAACTCTACTAAAGCAGGCGGAGGACGCTGAAACAACCCTTAATCCGATAGCAGAAGAACTGGCTGGCTTGAAGCGGCAAATCAATGCCATGACCAGTGCTGTGTTTGGTAAGTGCCCCTATGATAAGATTCAACATGTATTAACCCATGAACTGCCGGTTTATCAATATGTTCAATGGTGCAGGATCTCACATTACCCATCTAGGCTCTGATATGCAGAAGAAGTTGAAGGCTGCCTATACTCTTATAGAGCATTTATATACCGGTGCCCAACGGATCATTTGCACTACCGCTCATAACAAACCGCCCCCAATCTTGATCAAAGAAACACTCGAGAAGCTGTCAATGATGCCTGCCCGGTTGGACGAGTTAAAGAAATCAGCTGCAAGATTAGGTGCCCTGACTGCGCTAATCCGGGCTAAAGCCTGGATAACAAATCTTGACTCGGCTAATATAGGACACGGCTATTCGAGCATAAAAGAAGACGGGTCAGAGTTTGCTAATGACGACCTTCGATCATTGACGAAGGAAATGCGCCCATTAGCAAGCAAATTGGCCGAAGAAACAGATCTTTCTCATTATCAGCCGGTTTATGATGCTGATAGCAAACGACTTCCTGCGCCAACTCATGATGTAGAAGATCTTATTCCGCCAATCCGTAAGCACACCTATGCCCCTAACGTTGACCCCTCCACTCTTATAAGAGACGAGGCTGTATTCAGATCCCTAACTGGAATCGACTGGACTACCCTTGACTTCCAGCCGCTGGGTGGAGAGGAGGAGGATGAGCCGTGGCAGAATGATCCACAACCGTGAAGTCAGCCCAGCGAAGAATCATGATCCAGAGGCCGGTTTAGTCTTCTGCACACTGCAATCCTTGCTAAAAAGACAATTATACTTTTTGGGCATAAAAAACGCCTTGTAATAGGCTAATTGAAACACTTGGTCTCGATGCCATCGTGCATATTCACTTCTGCATGATATTGTTAATCCGTCATGATTATGTGATGTCTGCTTATGATCCTTTAGCATCTCTATTTGACCTGTTTCTGCATATAACAAGTTTGAAGTGACCTGGCGATTTATCACCGGACGGGTCATAATGCCCAACATATAATTCAGGTTTATAACCAAGCTGTATTGAATGACAATCAAATATGAAATATATCATACCTGTGATATTGAATCACATCGTTGGCTCACCAACTTCCTGTAGTAAAGGTGATAACCCAAATCTTGAGTACTGATAACTCCTCCATGTTTCGCCGGTTTATAATAAAGCCGGGCCGGGTTGTAATAAACACCGGTTTATTCGTATATCATACTGGCGATTTGTAGTCAAAGCCAGATCGGGTCAATCAACACCGGATTATAGTTGAATGCATACTGATGATTTATAATCGACAGCAAAAACGGGTCAATAAACATCGAATTAGCATAAAACACCTCAAAAAGAAACATTAAAAAGATTTCAGAAGAAAATATGCAAAAATGGTGAGGCTTTTCATGGGCTGCCAGGCCACTGAGTTAAACCATTTCACAAAGCCTTATAAGATGGACCTCACATCAACCAATCGTCATTTTAACTATGACAAGTTCAGGGTCTTTATAGATTGACTTGTCAGACGTTCGACGGGTCTACCAGGATTACCTAGACGATGTGGCTTACTTAAAAAGGCAGGATAACCTGGGGTTTTAGGTGAATACACCTGGCTTCCAAGCCTGGCTTTTATAGCCTATTACAAGGTTATAGACTCTTTGTTTTTATAGAAGCAAAGAGCCCCCTAGTAATATTTTGAGCTATGCTCAATGGGTGCCTATGTTTGAGTTGTGCTTTGAACAAACTCTCTTTGGCTCCTTTTGACCTTGGGTAGCAAGCCCCCAAGTGTTTTTTATGTGTGGCTTGTTAGCCGGATCAATGGGTAACTAGAACTCCGCTTTATAAATAGAAGCCCCCATGTAACCGAAAACCTTTCAAGGAATAACAGCAGAGGCCCCGCTTTAACTGGGATGCCGGTTTATTATATTGATATAATATATACATTGTCAATAATATGTACATAAGAGGAGCCTATGGCTCAGGTGTAGTAAGGCCAAAGATGAGCTATATTCCACAGCTGGTGGGTCTCCTCCTCCGATTTATGTGAGTCTTTGTGCTCTCGAACATCGATAAGGTAGTATGACCCGTTGTGCAGATTCTTGCTGACCACGAAGGGTCTTTCCCAAGGGGGGGGGGTAACTTGTGCATATCAGTCTGCTCCTGGATGAGCCGGAGCACCAGATCCGCTTCTTGAAATGTCCTGGTTTTAACACGACGACTGTGATAACGACGCAGATCTTGCTGGTAAATCACCGAACGTGCTGCTGCTATATCACGCTCCTCATCTAATAGGTCAAGTGCTTCCTGACGTGCCTTCTCATTGTCAGATTCAACATAAGCCGCCACACGGGGTGAGTCATGACGGATGTCACTAGGGAGAACCGCCTCTGCTCCGTAAACTATGAAGAAAGGTGTATAACCTGTAGATCTGTTGGGTGTGGTATTGATGCTCCATAACACAGAAGGTAACTCCTCCACCCAACAACCCAGTGTCCGCTGTAAAGGAACCATAAGCCGGGGCTTGATGCCTCTTAGAATCTCTTGATTGGCTCTCTCTGCCTGACCATTAGATTGAGGGTGAGCCATTGATGACACGTCAAGCCAGATGTGCTCACGTTGAAAAAATTATTCCATAGCACCCTTGGACAGATTAGTACCATTATCTGTTATGATGTCGTGTGCAAAACCAAACGGGAAAATCACCTTCTTGATGAATTGAACCGCCGTGGCTGCATCACACTTACTGGCTGGCTCTGCCTCCACCCACTTGGTGAACTTATAAACCACCACCAGAAGGTGTGTCTTCTTATCTTTGGACCTCCTGAAGTGTGACGCCCCAAGACCGGAACTTCAGATACCTTCCTTGGGTTCCGAGTTTCGTTGGTGTTTTGTTTGGTTCGTTGCATTCATCATTGCATCATGTCATCATGCAACCCGTTTTAAAAACTCAACTAAATAAATTGCGTGGATCTTTGGTCCATTTAAACCGAGGGAATTCACATGGTGATTCTCTTTATAACATATCCTCCCGTTATTAGGGAGCTATTATAAATATTTCCATTCTTTTGGATTTACCCATGAACACACTTGCAAATAATCACATGCCTTTTCTCACTTCAAGTTTGGTCCCCAAACTTTGCTTTTATCCTTTCTCCTTTTTCCGGAGCTCCACCAATGTTCCGAACATTTTTGGACTCTCCAAAAATGTTTTCCTAATTCAAACTCATTTGAATCACATTCGAATTTGTTCGAATGCAATCCTTCCAAACGGTGCCAAATGTATTTTTCTTAGATCAAGCTCATTTTTATGAGTCCAAGAAAATTGGAGCCCTACTCAAATTCTTCTCCTATCTCTCTTTACATTTCTTATTCCTCGGTTTATTTGTTAAATCAGGAAATAAAGAAGTAAACGAGATTAGAGGGAGAGAGAAGAGAGCCAGCCCAGCCAACCTCTTGGGTCTATCCATCTAGACCGGCCCATTTGCACAGCTAGCCCAGCCTACCTAACCCTCTCTGATGGGCCGGCCTCCCTGGCCCAAGGAGTCCCGTAGCCCCACTGCTAACCCTAGCCGATCGCAACGATCCCATCTCCTTCCCTCCAGCGACGTGCTGCCCAATCCCATCCTCCTCTCTCGCTCCCCGCTCGATCCCCATCTCCAGCGCCCGCGCCCACGCTCCTCTCTCCTCTCGCCCGATCCATGGCCTCTCCCTTCCTCTCGCTGCTGCCTCATCTCGCGGGTTCGCCGTCGTCGTTTGTGACAGGAGCAGCAGCTCACATGGCCGCCAGTCCCCATAGTGCCAGGCCGGCCCGCCGCCGCCATCGCGAGCCTGCGCCCCCGCCAGCTACCGTCGCCCCTGCCTCTCCTCCTTCTTCTCCGCGTCGCCCTCAACCCTCCTCGACGTTGTCGCCTCCCTCCTTCCTCTCCTGTCGCACGATCCCTGCACAGCCCTGCGCCCTCAAGTGCCCCGCCGGCCTGCGACGCCGCCGCCGACCTCCACCAGGAGCCTGCGTCGCCCAGGCGCCAGCTCCTTACACCTCGCCTCTCTGCAACTCCCGTGGATGCCGTCCAGGGAACCCATGGCGTTGTCGTCTCAAGGCCGTCGCTGGTGGGATCCTGCGTCCCTCCACCATCTTCCTGGTCAAGTGACGCCAGGGCCGACCCCGCCGCGTTCCTCTACTCCTCTTGCCTCGAGCACCTGCCGCTGACCACCACCTTCGTCTTCTGCTGCTGCTTCACCGGTGAGCACAGGCCGCTGTCGCATTGCTTTGCCTTCGCCTCCCAGCTTCGTCCACGAGAACGTTTACAGTCACTTGGGTTCGACAAGTTGCCAAGTACCCCTACGCACGAAGACGCCAAGACAGTTTCGGAATACACCAAGTACCACTACAGCCGGAGACCTCGACGCCCGACGCCTAAAACGATCACCGAACCAGAAATAACGCCAAGTACTAGGGCAACAAGAACCACCAAGTTCGTCTTCCACCATCTCCGAAATCGCCAAGTACCACGACGAACCGAGAACAACTACCATCGACGTGCATTTTGCCAAGTACCACTACCGCCGTCGCAAGAACGGGACCGGAAAGTCCGAAGACCCCAGGTACCACGACACCAATGACATGAACATCTACGAAAACTTGTGAGGCTAAGAATGTGAACGACTACCGTCGCCACGAGAACGACTACTTCCCACGACGATCGTGAACGACTACACCGCTTGACCCGAACCGCTCCGGCAACGCACACTTTGAAGGTATAACCGCCGAGACGATGACTCGTGGACCGAATGCATATGTTGTATGAAATGCTCTTGTTTGCTCCGTGTCTGAGTTGTTCGGTGCATGTTGCCCCTCTTTTGCCTTGCCACCGACATGTGGGAACCCCATAATCGGGAGCAGCCCACCATCCTTGCATGACACGCTCCCGTCACTTCCTTTTGCACCGGTATCCCCGTGGGCTACCGGATAACCGACACGTTGCTGTGGCACCATTTCGTTATCGTTGTCCTGGCACTCCTTTTCTTTTCTGCCACGATGACAAATGCTTCTTGATATGCCCTTATCAATGTTTCCATAAATACTGCATAAAACTTGCACATGTCATTCGCATCATGATAATAACATTTAAATGTTTAAAATTGTTGTTTGCTTTAAATTACTAATGCATATGGGGATTTACCGGATTCGTTATTTGTTATGTCCAACTCCATTTAAATTGTTTAGATGGTGTAGTTTTGTTGTGCTTCACCTCTTACCATGTTTAACAACATTTAATATTGTTGGGTACATAAACGAGATCGAACTAAATAATTGATGTGGTGTTCCGTCAATATGCAACTCGTTGCATATTGAGCTCCACTTAATTTGTAGGATTGTTTGTGCACTTTGCCATGCCATGCATATTTAGACCGGACATGCATCATACTTGATTGTGCATCATGACATGTTTATGTGATGGTTATTTACTATGTTGTTTGCTCTTTTCTGGTGTTGTTTCTTCGGGTTGGTTCCGGTAACGTTGCGTGTGTGAGGATCCGTTGGATACGTCCGTTTGTCTTCTTCACGGACTCGTTCTTCTTCCTTGCGGGATCTTAGGCAAGATGATCATACCCTCGAAATCACTACTATCTTTGCTTTGTTAGATGCTCGCTCTTTTGCTATGCCAATGCTACGATGCCTACCACTTGCTTTCAAGCCTCCCAAATTGCCATGTCAAACCTCTAACCCACCATGTCCTACCAAACCGTTGAATGGCTATGTTACCGCTTTGCTCAGCCCCTCTTATAGCGTTGCTAGTTGCAGGTGAAGATTGGAGGCCGTTCCTTGTTGGAACATTTATTTAGTTGTTGGGATATCATTAGATTATCTTGTTATATTAATGCATATATATACTTAGTAAAGGGTGGAAGGCTCGACCCTATGCCTGGTGTTTTGTTCCACTCTTGCCGCCCTAGTTTCCGTCATATCGGTGTTATGTTCCCGGATTTTGCGTTCCTTACACGGTTGGGCTATTATGGGAACCCCTTGACAGTTCGCCTTAAGTAAAGCTCTTCCAGCAATGCCCAACATTGGTTTTACCATTCGCCACCTAGCCTCTTTTTCCCTTGGGTTTCGCGAACTCAAGGGTCATCATTATTTTAACCCCCCCCCTGGGCCAGTGCTCCTCTGACTGTTGGTCCAAATTGTCAGCCGCCGGTGGCCACCAGGGGCAACTCTGGGCTGGCCTACCGGAAGTTTAGACAATCTGAGAAAGAGATATGTGCAGCTCCTATCGGGATTTGTCGGCACATTCGGGCGGTGTTGCTGGTTTAGTTTTACCCTGTCGAAATGTCTTGTTGTACCGGGATACCGAGTCTGATCGGAACATCTCGGGAGGAGGTCTATTCCTTCGTTGACCGTGAGAGCTTGTGATGGGCTAAGTTGGGACACCCCTGCAGGGTTTTGAACTTTTGAAAGCCGTGCCCGTGGTTATGGGCAGATGGGAATTTGTTAATGTCCGGTTGTAGATAACTTGAACCTTAACTTAATTAAAATACATCAACCGCGTGTGTTACCATGATGGTCTCTTTCCGGCGGAGTCCGGGAAGTGAACACGGTGTTGGAGTTATGCTTGACGTAGTTTGCTCTAGGATCACTTCTTGATCATAGATTTTCGACCGTGCTTTTGCCTTCTCTTCTCGCCCTCATTTGCGTATGTTAGCCACCATATATGCTAGTCGCTTGCTGCAGCTCCACCTCATACCTTTACCTTTCCCATAAGCTTAAATAGTCTTGATCGCGAGGGTGCGAGATTGTTGAGTCCCCGTGGCTCACAGATACTTCCAAAACCAGCTTGCAGGTGCCGATGAGTCCGTGCAGATGACGCAACCAAGCTCAGGAGGAGCTCGATGAAGACTTTGTCCGTTGTGTGGTTTCGTTCTAGTTGATCAGTAGTGGAGCCCAGTTGGGGTCGATCGGGGACTGTGTCGCATTTGGGGTTCTTCTTTTATTTTGGTTCTGTAGTCGGACCTTGATTGTATTTGGATGATGTAATGCTTTATTCATGTATTTGTGTGAAGTGGCGATTATAAGCCAGCTATGTATCTCTTTCCCTTATGTATTACATGGGTTGTGTGAAGATTACCTCACTTGCGACACTGCTTTCAATGCGGTTATGCCTCTAAGTCGTGCATCGACACATGGGAGATATAGCCGCATCAAGGGCGTTACAAGTTGGTAATCAGAGCCTTCCCCGACCTTAGGAGCCCCACTGCTTGATCGTTTTTAACAGCCGTTGTTGAGTCTAGAAAAATGTTTTGAGTCATTTAGAAATTATATATCGGAGAGTTTAGGAATTCTTTTTACCCCCAATCTCCTCATCGCTCTGGTAAGACATCCTGACGTAGAGTTTTGACTCTTCTCTTCTCAAATTTCACTAAATTTTTTTAGGATCACGCGGGTATCTTGGAATCGTTCCGACGGATTTATGACGAGAACATTGTCTTGGTGCCTCCTGTCAGGGGTTTTGTTGAAGTGTCCCGGGGAATTGAGCTCTGAGGTGTTGTCGTCATAATTTTATCGTTGCAGTTCTGGAATACCTGAGTTTAGTTCGCCGACATCGAAAATCTCTTTTATGCAGTTCGTTGGTGAGATAACCTCGACGCCACCCAGTACTGGGGCGGGAGTTCGGGAGTATTGCCATAACTTGTATAACGGATTCTTTTCGAAGGTTGAGGTAGATGATTTCCGAAGGTTTCTTGGTTATGTGTTGAAGGATGGATGCAGCTGGATGTAGGATTTGCTAGTTTTGGGTGAGATATTATGCTTCCCCTATATCCCCAACACCTGATTGCATAACTGGGAAAGTTTCGGGAGTTTATAAGTGGGAATTCAGGTAGCTCTTAGGATATCTTTCCGACAGATGTATGATATGAAATTGGGGTTCGACGTCTAGTGGTCCGCCTATTCACGGTCGGTTTTACAGTGGTCTCGTTGTGTCTTAAATAGTCCTTGGCTATGCCGACTCGGGGACGCTTCGTATGTCATGTGCACTGCCTTGTACATGATGGTGTTGTACGATCGAGCCCGTGTAGGCCCCACCACGAAAACTTCGGATGAAATCTCTATCATATGTTTGTTCCGGCTTATTCCGCAAGCCAATCCTTTGTTTTTGTTTTGAGTTGTGGTATTCGAGTTGCTTCGAAGTCAAATGTTGATTCCATACCTTCCCCAAATGGTGTTTTCATACTCCGATGTGAATACCAATCCTTCATGATAATCGAGATTGTCATGTCAATCCTTTTCACCGGTGTGTTTCTCTTCCAGTGGATCCGAACATTTCAACATCCGCAAGATCCAATCTTAGCTTTCTCAACGGTGTTTGTTCATCCATCCCAAGTTGTCTTTGTTTTCCCACCCTCCCACCCTTGTTTATCCTAGGACTCGGATTTCTTTATCGTGTATCCATCTTATTGATGTGAAGTCCCTCCGTTCTATTTCCTTCATGTTCTTATCTGGTGATTCTCATGAAGATACTAACGGAGCTTCTAGTTCATCATTCTTCGTTTCTTTTATCTTCTCCGGTGGTTTCAAGTCAAGCTTTTGGTGTTGATCATATCCCTTTCCTCATTTTCAATGCTTTCTCATGCTGGTGCAATTCTCAATCTTTCACCTCTCGCTATTCAATTGTCCCGGAGTGCTCAAATTTTCTCAAAAGGTTTGTCTTGTCATTCAAGATTCTTTCAAGATCTTTTGAGGATGTTATCTCATTCAAGTCATTTAATTCAACCGGTGCAACCTCTCTTTTAAATCATTTCAACGATGTTTCTTTTGAGTGGGCCCTAACCCACAGGTCTGTTCCTACGATCTTACCTGACTCTTCTTATTTTCCCGGAGCTATCCTAAATTCCTTTTAAAGTTTGACGTAAGAATGAGTTATCATCAGTCAAATGCCATCTCCTAGATCTTTCACAATTCTTTTCATCGTTGGCTCAACCTCTTCGTTTTGATTCTTCCGGAGTGTCTAAATAATTCATGGTGGTGTTTCTCGTCGTTTTGAAGACCGAAGAAGAGTTTCTCTTTAATCTTGCTCCTTTCTCTTCAAGATTCGTGGTTCTAGCGATATGAACCTCTCATATTGTTTTCGATTGTCAGAATTCTTTTCACTCATCCGGAGTAATTCAGAGTATTTTTTGTCGGATTATCCGGAGCCCATCATCTAAGATTGATCCAGTCCAGCTTTCAGCTCGCATACTCTAAATCATACCAGTGCTTCGTTCAAGTGATCTTTAATCGGCTCGTGATCTTGTCGTTCTCATGTATCTAAATCCTCTAAAGCATCTTCGCGTATTTGCTAATTCTAACCGGTGATTCATCCCTTTACTTCGTTTATTTTAATTCTAACGGTGGTTCGTTCAAGAGTTCTCTTACTTATCAATTTATTCGATGTTCCAATCCTACCGGTGGTTCGTTGAAGACATTCTCAAGTTTATGTTATATCTCGCTTAATCTTTTCTACGAGAATAAGTAGTATGTCAAATCCACTGCTTGTCATCAATTTAAATTGGTGAAGGATAAGCATAACGTAATTCTTATTCTTGTTCATCCAAGTGATTAATTCCTTATTCCGGAGGTGCATCAACTTCTTGATTCCAATTGTGTTCAGCTTTTTCTTTTCCCGGAGTTTCAAGATCACTCTTTTATCTCGTCGCAAGCTTCATCTAATCATTGCAAGGTTTCAACCTTATTCTTTTCATCCTTCACTTTTTTGTGATCATTCTTTTAACCGGAGTTCTTCACGGAGGCTCTACATGATGGTTCATCAAGGATTTATATTCCTTCTTGAAACGTTCATCAACTTTCTTTTCAGAGGAGCTCAAGTTTGCTTCATCTTGCAATCCGGAGTTCAATCTTTCTTCCGTATCATTGGAGATGGTATTATGTCATTCTAAATAATTCGAGTTCATGTTTCATAACTCACATGTTGTTATGAATGAGGTATTTTAAATCCATCAACCTATTCGTTGGAATTATCTTGGGTTATATTCCACCTAAAGCTTTCCCTAAGGATTGTTGCTATCTATGGTGCTTATAAATGATCCAATGTCTTCTTTTATCCTTCCGGTGAAATAAGTTTCTCGTCTCCTTGTTTATTCCAATCTAATTCTTTCCCGTGAGTTGTATTCCATAAGAACATATATGCTAGTCGCTTGCTGCAGCTCCACCTCATACCTTTACCTTTCCCATAAGCTTAAATAGTCTTGATCGCGAGGGTACGAGATTGCTGAGTCCCCGTGGCTCACAGATACTTCCAAAACCAGCTTGCAGGTGCCGATGAGTCCGTGCAGATGACACAACCAAGCTCAGGAGGAGCTCGATGAAGACTTTGTCCGTTGTGTGGTTTCGTTCTAGTTGATCAGTAGTGGAGCCCAGTTGGGGTCGATCGGGGACCGTGTCGCATTTGGGGTTCTTCTTTTATTTTGGTTCCGTAGTCGGACCTTGATTGTATTTGGATGATGTAATGCTTTATTCATGTATTTGTGTGAAGTGACGATTGTAAGCCAGCTATGTATCTCTTTCCCTTATGTATTACATGGGTTGTGTGAAGATTACCTCACTTGCGACATTGCTTTCAATGCGGTTATGCCTCTAAGTCGTGCTTCGACACGTGGGAGATATAGCCGCATCGAGGGCGTTACATGAAGGGCCCAACCATATCCAGCCCCCAAGTTGCAAACGGCCAAGTGATTGGAATCATCCTCAATTCCTGAGCTGGAACATGAGCGGCGCGTGCAAACTTTTGACAACCATCACACCTCTTTACCAAGTCCTCAGCATCAGCATGAGCCGTCAACCAATAAAAGTTGTGACGAAAAGCCTTAGCTACCAAGGATTTTGAACCGGCATGGTGACCACAATCTCCTTCATGGATCTCACGCAAAATCTCACAGCCTTCTTCAGGAGACACAAAACGCTGAAACGCCCCTGTTACGCTGCAATGATGCAATACCCCATTGATAATGGTCATTGACTTGGATTGCCGGATTATCTGCCTGGCCAAAGTTTCATCCTCCGGTAACTCGCCCCGGTTCATATACGCCAAATATGGGACCATCCAATCCGGGATAACTTGAAGAGCTGCCACTAACTGAGCCTCCGGGTCAGGAATAGCCAAGTCCTCCTGCGTAGGTAACTTGACCGATGGGTTATGCAAAACATCCAGAAAAACATTGGGTGGAACCAGTTTACGTTGGGAACCCACACAGCTTAAAGCGTCAGCCGCTTCATTCTCTCACCGGTCCACATGGTCAACCTGATAACCCTTGAAGTGACCTGCAACAATATCTACTTCTCGACGATACGCTGCCATGAGTGGGCCCTTGGAATCCCAAGTACCAGATACTTGCTGAGCCACCAGGTCTGAGTCACCAAAGCACTTAACCCGGCTTAGATTCATCTCCTTAGCCATTCGAAGACCATGGAGGAAAGCCTCATATTCAGCTGCATTGTTAGTGCAAGGGAACATTAAACGGAGAACATAACAAAACTTATCACCTCGTGGGGAAGTTAACATGACTCCAGCCACCGATCCCTCCAATTGCCCGGACCTATCAAAATGAATAGTCCAGTACGTATGATCTGGCTTTTCTTCCGGTGCCTGTAACTCTGTCCAGTCATTGATAAAATCCACAAGCGCTTGGGACTTAATCGATGTGCGAGGCATATATTTTAACCTGTGGGGTCCAAGCTCAATAGCCCACTTGGCAACCCGGCCTGTTGCTTCCCTGTTTTGGATGATATCTCCCAAAGGGTCAGAGCTGACCATAGTGATGGGATGACCTTGAAAATATTGCTTAAGCTTCCGGCTTGCCATGAAGACTCCATACACCAGTTTCTGCCAATGTGGGTACCTCTATTTGGACTCAATGAGCACCTCACTGATATAATAAACCAGCCGTTGAACCGGATATTCCTTGCCAGCCTCCTTACGTTCTACCACAATGGCCACACAGACAGCCCAGGCATTAGCTGCCACATACAACAACAGCGGCTCTTTATCGACCGGAGCAGCAAGAACAGGTGGCTCGGCTAACTTCTTCTTCAAATCCTCAAACGCCGCATTAGCAGCATCACTCCAGACAAAATTGTCTGTTTTCTTCATCATCTGGTATAGAGGGATTGCTTTCTCTCCCAAACGGCTGATAAACCGGCTCAATGCTACAATACGGCCCGCCAGACGTTGAACATCGTTAATACATGCCGGTTTAGCCAGAGACATAATAGCTTTGATCTTTTCCGAATTAGCTTCAATACCCCTGTTAGACACCAGAAAACCCAAGAGCTTGCCTGCTAGAACACCAAAAACACACTTGGACGGATTAAGCATCATCTTATAGAACGAAGATTATCAAAGGTTTCCTTCAAGTCAACTATCGACGTCACCTCCTTTCTGGACTTCACCACAATATCATCCACATAAGCATGAACATTGCGCCCAATCTGGTCATGAAGACAATTCTGCACACAACGCTGATAAGTCGCCTGGGCACTCTTAAGCCCAAAAGGCATAGATACATAGCAGAAGGCTCCAAAGGGAGTTATAAAAGATGTCTTCTCCTGGTACTTAACTGCCATTTTGATCTGATGATAGCCAAAATAAGCATCCACAAAGCTCAAACGCTCACAGCCCGCCGTAGCATCAATGATTTGATCAATACAAGCAGAGCAAAGGGATCCGCTGGACAAGCCTTCTTCAAATCTGTGTAGTCCACACACATCCGCCAAGTGTCATTCTTCTTAAGCACTAGCACTGGGTTAGCTAACCACTCAGGGTGAAAAACCTCCACAATAAACCCTGCTGCCAAGAGCCGGGCTACCTCCTCACCAATAGCCTTACGCCTTTCTTCATTGAAGCGACGGAGAAACTGCCTGACCGGTTTAAACTTAGGATCAATATTAAGAGTGTGATCAGCTAGTTCCCTCGGTACACCTGGCAGGTCAGAAGGTTTCCATGCAAAGATGTCATGGTTCTCATGGATGAACTCGATGAGCGCGCCTTCCTATTTCGGATCCAGGTTAGCGCTGATGCTGAATTGCTTGGATGAATCGCCAGGAACAAAGTCATCCAGCTTCGTCTCCTCAGACGATTTAAACTTCAAGGCCGGATCATGCTCTGTAGTTGGTTCTTTCAAAGACGTCATATCTGTCGGATCAACATTGTCCTTGTAGAACTTCAACTCCTCTGTTGCACAAACCGACTCAGCATAAGCCGCATCACCTTCCTCACATTCCAAAGCCATCCCACGACTCCCATGTACCGTGATGGTCCCCTTATGACCCGACATCTTGAGCTGCAGATAAACATAACAGGGCCTTGCCATGAACTTAGCATAAGCCGGCCGTCCAAACAGGGCATGATATGGGCTCTTGATTTTCACCACTTCAAACGTCAATGTCTCTGATCTCGAATCATGATCATCTCCAAAAGCAACCTCCAGAGCTATCTTATTGACTGGATATGCCGATTTACCAGGTACCACACCATGGAAAACAGTGTTCGACGGTTTAAGATTTTTATCTGTCAACCCCATGCGATAGAAGGTTTCATAATAAAGGATATTGATACTGCTCCCTCCATCCATGAGCACCTTGGTAAATTTATATCCTCCAACCTGAGGTGCCACCACCAATGCCAGATGACCCGGATTATCAACCCGGGGTGGATGATCCTCTCGACTCCAGAAAATGGGTTGTTTAGACCAGCGCAGATAACGAGGCACTGCCGGTTCAACGGAGTTTACTTCCCTCTTATGAAGCTTCTAGTCGCACTAGCATAAGCTAGTGGTGAAGACATGATACTGCCCACTAATTGCTCTGGTAACCCGATTACTGCTGCTGACTCCCCTGATGATTATAACCACCCTGGTTGCCCTGACTGCCCTGATTGCCATGTCCGCTTTGATTGCCTTGAAACCCTAAACCGGAACTGCCTCCACCATAACCCAACCCATGAGAACCGCCTCCTGAACCGCCGGGCGGCCCATGATCGTATTGGAAAAGATCTGAGTTTTTGAACTCCTGCATTATAAAGCAATCCTTCCAAAGGTGCATGGTTGGTCTCTCTTGCGTCCCGTGCCTTGGACATGGATGGTTTAATAGGCGCCCCAGATTGATACCTGATCCTCCACTTCGCGGGGGCGGTTTACCCTTACGCCGCTAATATTATTCTGCGTGTTGGTGTTAGCCACAAATTCAAAACTATTATCTGCTTTACAATTACCGTTGTTTCCATGACCCATCGGGTTATGCTGCTGCCCCTTGTTACTGCCACTCTTCTTTCCCTTCCCCGACTTTTCATCATCAGACTCGGGGTCATTGGAACTATCAGAGTCGGCATATTTAACCAGGGCTTCCATGAGTGTTCCCATGTCATTGCAGTGACGCTTGAGCCATCCCAATTTCAGCTTGAAAGGCATGAACCGAAAATTTCACTCCAGCGTTAAAACTGATTTATCAGCATTGATGCGGTCCGAAGAATGCAAGATTTCTGAAACCCGGCGCACCCAATGGGTTGTCGATTCACCTTCTTCTTGGACACATGCGGCTAAGTCTACAATTGACATGGACTGCTTGCATGTGTCCTTGAAATTCTGGATAAACCGGGCCTTTAACACAGCCCACGACCCAATGGAGTTAGCTGGCAAACCCTTTAGCCAAGTGTGAGCTGTTCCTTCCAACATCATGGTGAAGTATTTAGCACAGGCCGCATCATCCACATCCAGCATCTCCATTGCCATCTCATAGCTTTCGATCCATGACTCGGGGGGTAAATCGGCAGTATAGTTGGGCACTTTGCGGGGTCCTTTGAAATCCTTGGGAAGCCGTGCATTACGTAGAGCCAGGACGAGACACGGCACCCCCAAAGAGCTGGAGGTAACTCCTGGCTCCACCGAAGTTGTTGGACGAACCGGAGTAAGCTGGCGGGCCGCGTACTATGTGCTAACTCGGTTTCTCGACGCGCTCGGCCCTGATCCACCAAATCCTAAGCATTAGTACCACTACCGACCGGATTATGTCCCCGGGGCTGGTTACGGCCCTACGCACTGCTTGACACGGCCGGTTCATCTAAGTTCCTGTTGTAACTCCGGCTTGGGCGGGGGGTGGAATGAATCCTCTCACGGCTGTATGAATACGCCTGCTGCTGAGTCAAAGCTGTCTGAAGGAGCTCCCTAGCCCCTCGCGTCTCAACCGCTACGGGAGACTCACTCTCGACTGGGAGGGCTGCCAAGTGTGAAGCGGCGTCGACTATGTTATCCAGGGGGTTGGAGTAATGACCCGGAGGCGTTGACACATGCTGTGACAGGATATTATGACAAGGCGAATATACTGTACGTGGCTGAACCGGTGCCGCCGTTTCATGTGCTTCTATGGGGTTTACCCCTGGTTGATTGTTGGTTCCTGCTGCTGGCGTGTTAAAGAGATTCCCCGGCTCATAAAACGAAGGTAGGTGGAACCAGTACCTTCTACTCATTACATAATTTGATGCGTTCTGATCCAACATGAGCCGATAAGCCTGTGCATCCAACTCGGCCCGCTTTCCAGCCATCCTGGTGTTCTCGGCTGCCAGATCTTCCTTGGCTTGAGCTATCTGATCCTTTACTTTCGTGACTTCTGCATTACGCTGATCCTGATTTGTGGTGTTAACTTCAGCCGCCAACAGTGTTGCCAAAGCGTCGAACAAATTGGAAAAAACCTAAGCCGATGGTGGCGCAGGGCCTCCTGCCCCAGTTGCCGTCGCTGCTGCTAAATCGGAGATCATTGCTACTACGGTTGAAGAATGTTGCGCTGACTGTGTACCGGCCATGAAGATCGCTGTGGGAGTCCTGGACTAAGGGGTCCTCAGACGTCCGGCCTGTTGTCTATGGGCCGGACTAATGGGCTGTAAAGATACAAAGACCGAAGACTACACCCGTCTCCGGATAGGACTCTCCTTGGCATGGTAGACAAGCTTGGCGAACAACTATCAAGATTCCATATTATGTAACCGACTCTATGTAACCCTAGATCCCCCCGGTGTCTATAAAAACTGGAGGACTTAGTCCGGATTGGGGATACTCAATACCATAGTCATACATGATAGACTTCTAGGGTTTAGCTATTACGATCTCGTGGTAGATCAACTCTTGTAATACTCATATTCATCAAGATCAATCAAGCACGAAGTAGGGTATTACCTCCATAGAGAGGGCATGAACCTGGGTAAACATCGTGTCCCCTATCTCCTGTTACCATCAACCTTAGACGCACAGTTCGGGACCCCCTACCCGAGATTCGCCGGTTTTGACACTGACATTGGTGCTTTCATTGAGAGTTCCTTTGTGCTGCCGCTGAAAGGTTTGATGGCCCCTTCAATCGTCAATAATGGCGCTGTCTGCGGAGAAACTTTCCTCCCCGGACAGATCTTTGTGTTCAGCAACTTCGCAGTGCGGGCCAACTCGTTTGGCCATCTGGAGCAGATCGAAAGCTACGCCCCTGGCCATCAGGTCAGATTCGGGAGCTTGAACTACGTCGCGGCCATCCACGGAGACTTGATCTTCACTGGATTCAATACCGCAGTAGCCGCTGCCGATCACTCCGATGATCATGACTTAAATCTGTCATCGGGCCGCATCCAGGAGATCGCTCCTGTAACCGCTCTGGCCCTAGAGTGGAGCAGGCCGCACCATCCAAAGATGGGAGGATTAACCCCACCACGGAGGCTACAGATTCCACGGTGTTGGAGATGCACATGGACCTGGTCTCACTCGATGCCAATGCCACCAGAACACTGGACTCATCTCCGGCTGCAGGTTCCAAACCACACGAGACCGCGGACACTGAGCTTGATCGTTTATCTATCTTCAAATTCAGCGCCGCAGACATCTTCCAGCACTCGCCTCTAAGCGATGTGCTAAACTCATTAAAAAGTATGTCCTTAGCGGTGGAATCGCAACCGAACTATATCTGGCTCTAACTAGGGGCTGACGATGGAGAATTTTGCTTCCCACCCGCCACCCACTTTATAGCCACGGTCAAGGATTTGACCGACAAACTTGATTATGACTCCGAGGACGTCGACAGTATGGACGACGATGCCGGAAAAGAAGAAGAACAGAACCCACCATTCACCGGACGCTGGACGGCCACTTCCTCGTACGACGTATACATGGTGGATGCACCAAAGGAAAACAGCAGCGACGACAAGGAAGACCCAGCTGGGGATAAACCTTCCGAAATATAGTCCAAGTGTCGGCGTCAGCGGTGCCGCTCTAAGTCACGTCGCAGTAAAGATAGCAACACCGGCATAGGAGAAGATGACACTCCGGAAGGTGCCAAAGACAACGAAGACCCCGTCGACACAACAAACGAACAAGACGAACGGGAAGATGCGCAGATTAGCCCTGTTAAACAGGCCACGCACAAAGATTCGGAGGACGACAGTTACCTTCCACATTTCGAGGATGAGGTGAGCCTTGGCACCGAGGATTTCATCGTGCTCGAGGAACCTCTTGAGCAGGAGTGCTTCAAGCGCCAGCTAATAGCCACTGCAAGGAGCCAGAAAAAGAAGCAGCAGCAGCTTCAAGCTGACCAGGATCTTTGTAACACCCACGATGCGGCTATATCTCCCACGTGTCGGAGCACGACCTAGAGGCATAACTGCATTGTAGGCATGTCCCAAGAGGGGTAATCTTTACACATCCCATGTACTGAATAAGAAAGGGATAAAGAGTTGGCTTACAATCGCCACTTCACACAATACATGAATATAGCATTACATCATCCAGAATACAATCAAGGTCCGACTACGAAACCAAAATAAAGACAACCCCAAATGCATAAGATCCCCGATCGCCCCGAGTGGGCTCCACTACTGATCAACTGGAAATGAAACAATACAATGAACACGATCTTCATCGAGCTCCTCCTTGAGCTTGGTTGCGTCATCTGCAAGGTATCATCGGCACCTACAACTAGCTTTGGAAGTAAACTGTGAGTCATGGGGACTCAGCAATCTCACACCCGCGAGATCAAGACTATTTAAGCTTATGGGTAGGAAAAGGTAGTGAGGTGGAGCTGCAGAAAGCACTAGCATGTATGGTGGCTAACTTACGCAAATGAGAGCGAGAAGAGAAGCAAAGCACGGTCGTAAACTAGAAGTGATCAAGATGTGATCCTGAAACTACTTACGTTCAAGCATAACACAAGAACCGTGTTCACTTCCCAGACTCCGCCGAGAAGAGACCATCACGGCTACACACACGGTTGATGCATTTTAATTAAGTCAAGTGTCAAGTTCTCTACAACCGGACATTAAGAAATTCCCATCTGCCCATAACCGCGGGCACGACTTTCGAAAGTTCAAAACCCTTCAGGGTGTCCCAAGTTAGCCCATCACAAGCTCTCACGGTCAACGAAGGATATTCCTTCTCCCAGGAAGACCCGATCAGTCTCGGAATCCCGGTTACAAGACATTTCGACAATGATAAAACAAGACCAGCAAGACCGCCCGATGCGCCGACATCCCGATAGGAGCTGCACACATCTCGTTCTCAGGGCAATACCGGATGAGACATCCTACAAGTAAAACGAAACCTCAAGTTTCCCCGAGGTGGCCCCGCAGTCTACTCGGTTCGGACCAACAGTTAGACAAGCAATGGCCCGAGGGGCTTGATGACCCTCGGGTTGGCCGACCCGAGGGAAGGGTAGGTGGTGGTGAGGCAAATGGTAAAACCAAGGTTGGGCCTTGCTGGAGGAATTTTATTCAAAGCGAACTGTCAAGGTGTTCCCATAACACCCAACCATGTAAGGAACGCAAAATCAAGGAACATAACACCGGTATGACAGAAACTAGGGCGGCAAGAGTGGAATAAAACACCAGGTATAAGGCCGAGCCTTCCACCCTTTACCAAGTATATAGATGCATTAATTAAATAAGAGATACTATGATATCCCAACAAATATCCATGTTCCAACATGGAACAAACTCCATCTTCACCTGCAACTAACAACGCTATAAGAGGGGCTAAGAAAAGCGGTAACATAGCAAAACAATGGTTTGCTAGGACAAGGTGGGTTAGAGGTTTAACATGGCGATATGGGAGGCACGATATAGCAAGTGGTAGGTATCGAAGCACAACAATAGAGCGAGCAACTAGCAAGCAAAGATAGAAGTGATTTCGAGGGTATGGTCATCTTGCCTGAGATCCTGCAAGGAAGAAGAACGAGTCCATGAAGAAGACAAATGGACGTAGTCGAACAGATCCTCACAAACGCGGCATTATCGGAACCAACCCAAAGAAGAAACACCGGAAAGGAGTAAAAAATCATCACATAAACATGGCATGATGCACAACCAAGTATGATGCATGTCTGGTTTAATGAAGCATGGCATGGCAAAGTGCAACAAACAACACTACAAATTAAGTGGAGCTCAATATGCAACGTTGCATATTGAAGAAAACACCACATGACTTATTTAGTTATCTCCCATTTATATACTCAACAATATTAAATGTTGGTTAGCATGGCATGAGGTGAAGCAAAAGAAAACTACCTATCTAGGCAAGTTTAAATAAGGCCGGAACAACAAACAACAAATCCGAAAACTCCTCATGTGCATATATTAGGTTTGGTCCTATTCTGCCCTAAACCATATTTTAGAGTTGTTCAACATGCTAAGATATGCCACCATGTTAAACTATGCATTTTTCTACCCCATTTACATATTAAGTTTATTATGTTTGGAGCTACGGTTATCTAGTTATGAATTAAATCATTTTAACATGGCATTAGGCAAAATAAACACAAACAACACATTAAACATTTTAAACATAGATGGAAGTGGCATATTATGGACCTACACAAAATTCTAAGCATTTTTCATATTTGGAGTTTTTACATATGATGCACGGTTTGTGAGTTATTAAATGAATGAAGTATGAGGGCTTTTCTGTAAAACTGTAATCCTGCGGATAATAGCTAAAATCGCACAGACTAAAAAAACACTACTGGGTTGAATCTGTAGGGCGCTGGGCTGTCTCACCATGGGCTTTGGCCCATCTACAGAGGAGCCGGCTTGGGACAGCGGGGCTGGGCCTCACAGGCCGATCGAAGCAGGGGAGCGCTGGGCCTGTGCGTCGCGGTCAACGGGAGCGGGCGCGTGTTCGTCCTCATTCCTGGATAGAACGAGAAGCAGTGTCTGGAGGTATTCGTCCTCCTCTGGACGCAGGGGAGGCAGCGGCACAAAGCAGAGAATCAGGAGAGGAACTTGGCGGGGCAAGGGGCCACGGGAACTGGCCGGATCCGAGGCAAGGGCGACAGTGGAAGGCGACGGCTCCGGGCGGTGCAGACGCGGCAACGGGGTGACGCAGGCGCATCAACAGGGCGATGCAGGCGAGCGGCTAGGCGTCGAGCCTCCTGGATCCGCGCGACAAGGAGGAAGACGGGGCGTGGTCGACCTCGTGCTCAACGTCGAGGAAGAGGAGGCGCTCGGGCTACGTCTGCGGACGAGGCGATCGACGACGGCTGGATCCGGGCAAGGTAAATCGAGGACGAATTGCTCCGGGCGGAGGCAAGCTGAAGGCCACGGCTCGGATCTGTGAAGTAGCCATGGCAGCGGGGTGAGGGAGAAACGAGGCAAGGAAGGGAAGGATAGGGGCGACAGGGTCTTCTTGCAGGTGGCCGGATGCTCGTCGGGCTTGCCGCCGACGAGCGAGGTCGGGGACTCGGGTGCGGGAGCAAAGGAGGTGGCCCTCGGGCACTGGGTGGCCTACAGTGATGGAGAGCGGGGGACAGGAGAGGCGCGCTGACTGGTGGATCGGTGGGACAAAGGGATTGGGGGAAGGATCCCGAGAGATTTTGAGTGGGTGGCGGCGGCGGAATGAGGAGGATGGGACAACTCTCCTAGAACTAGGGTTCGGACAGATATTTAAAGTAGGTGGTCAAGGGTGGGACTATTTAGTCCCTCCGATTAAAATCGGATGATCCGAAATAAAAGGTTAGGAAGACTAAATAATAAACTGACGATGTTTTAGGGATGTTTGGGGACGAACCGAATCCAATGGTGACGACTACCGGGTTCGGGTTCGGGGGAGTCTCCGACACGCGCGAGGGGTCGATGCACTGAGCAAAGAGGGGTAGGCTGGACCTAGGCTGTGTAGGAGAGGTCTCAGGCGGAGAAGAGAGAGAGAGAGAGGGTCTGGCTGTTTTCGGAGACCAAAAACGTCCGACGTTAGACCGGCAGCGGTGCCGCTATAGTTATACGTTGGGGCATCAAACGGACTCTGAACGCGATGAAATTTGACAGGCAGTCTACCTACACTAAATAAGACCGCACGCCAACTTTCAACCCATTCCGAGAACATTTTATGGTCACTTATAAATTAATATTTCGGACGTGCCGTGGGCGCATGCAATTGTGGCTGGGCTCAGAACAAACAACGGACGAAACTGGGGGAAAACCCGGACGGATGCAAGTTTGGAAACATGATGATACAATGCACATGATGACATGATGAAATTCAAGACGCAAGCGAAAGACAAGGCAACAACACGAATAACTGGAAGACACCTGGCGCAATGGTCTCGGGGCATCACAACACTCCATGACTATGAGAGGATCTCGTCCCGAGATCTAGGATGGCACCGGAGGGAAACGAAAGAGGAAGAGAAGAGGTAAAACTAAGTTGCTTCTTTGACAAATGAGTGAAATCAAAGAACCTTTGCGAGGTTGAACAAATTGAAAGAAAGAATACAACGAAGATGGACAAAGTTGAAAACACTCGTTAGAAAAGAGGAACAAGGAAAATTACTAGAACCTTGTAGGCAGAAAGACATAAGAAAAGGGTTGCAATGGACAAGAAGTACATGCAAGCACTCCGGTAGAAACGAGTTGTACAAGGAACAATAACGATCAATTACGACAACACTCCGGTTAGAAATGGGAGGCATAGAATATGAACTTGGCAAAAATGAAAGCACTTGGATGAGACTCCGGTTAGAAGAGGAATGATAGACACCACACTCCTGTTAAAACGAGATAGAGAAGGAATAAGAATGATATAATTTGGACAGCACTCCGAATATAATGGAAGGAATTGAAGATGAGCTTGACAAGATGATAAGATACTTGATGAAATCAACAACACACTACCTCCAGAACTATTGAAAGAATGGCACAAGGGGTAAGAAAGATTTCAGACAACACTCCGGTTGAAAAGAGATGCAAGACTTGATAGGATGAAAAGGACATGAGCAGAGGACACACCACTCCGGATAAATGGATAAGCACGAAAAGAACACGATCCTGAGAAAACAAGAAGATGGGTTGAAGAGAGCAACATCACAAAGCCTCCGGGAGAAAGAATAGAAGATAGATAATTGAAAGAAAAGAATGGAGAAGAAAATGCCAACTTCTGCCACAATTAAGCTTGAAAAAGGCATCCTTAGGAGAAGGGTCGAACGAAGTTGTTGGAAAACCAACAACGAAAAGAGTAAGCTTGTAGTGGGCTAATGGAGAACATCTCAAAACTATGAGGTGAAATTCTGCCACTAATGGAACCAATAGATTGGATTGATATCAACTAGGAGACGAGAAACTTATTTCACCGGGAGGATAAATGAAGATCTTGGGTCATTGATAGGCACCACAATTATCAACATTCCTTAGAGAAAGCTTTAGATGAAAACTAGCCCAAGATAACTCCAATAAAGAGGTTGATGTCATGAGAAGAGCTCATGCTCGAAGAAATTGATGGGTTGAAAAAAATGACTTGAGCAAAGAGAAAATGATGGATTTAAATATGTCACTCTTGAAAAACTTGTGATCCATGAAAAACGAAGGGGAATTATCAACAATGACATAACACCACCTCAAAAGATGAGATATGAAAGAATTGCACTTCGAATTGCAAGATGAATAAAACTTGATCTCCTCTGAAAAGAATCTTGATGAGCACTTCGAGAAATAATTAAATCGTTGATGAATCATCATGTAACCTCCATGAAGAACTCCGGTAATAAAAGAATGATCAAAAGAAGTGAAGGATGGAAAGAATAAGATTGAAGCCTCGCAATGATTAGATGGAGCTTCGTGATGATATGACCGAGAAAACTTGGAACTCTGAAAAAAAGAAAGATGAACAACTTGAAACTGAGAATTTCCTCATCATGGACAAACTCCGAAGGAAAGAATTAATCACTTGGGTGAAAGAAGAATAAGAATTATGTTATGCGCATCCTTCACCAATTTAAATTGATGATGAGCAACGGATTTGACATACTACTTATTGTTCTTGAAAAGATTGAAGAGAGATATAGCGCGAGCTTCGGAAAATCTTCAATGAACAACCGGTAGGATTGGAAAGAGCGAAGGAAATGATATGATAATGAAGGAAGAGAAATCTTGAACAAACCATCGTAAGAATTGAAAAGCGATTGAAGTAAAGGTATGAATCACCGGTAAGATTTCGAGAACGAGAGCTGAAAGCTGAGAATGAATAAATCTTCAGAAATGTTGGCCTTCGGAGAATCAAACTGAAAAGACTCGTGAAGCTTTGGATGAGTGAAAAGAATTCTCACAATAGAAACTAAATTATGAGAGGAAGGCATAAAGCTAGAATTCCAAATCTTTGAGAGAATGGATAAGATTTGGAGGAAATATCTTCTTCGGTCTTCAAATGCAAAGAATGATGATGAGAAACACCACCATGAAATGTTGAGATACTCCGGGATGACGAATAGAAAGGTTGAGCCAACGATGAAAGAATTTGAAAGATCTTGGAGAAAGAAATTTGACTGATGATAAATCATTCTTACGTCAAACTTTGAAAGACTTGAGAATAGCTCCGGTAAAATTAGAAGAGTCAGGTAAGATACTGGGAAAAGACCTGTGGGTTAGGGCCCACTCAAAAGAAACACTGTTGAACAATTACTTGAAAAGGAGATAGCACCGATTGAATTAAACGGCTTGAGTGAGATAACAACCTCGAAATAGGTTGAACGGATCTTGAATGACCAGACAAGCCTTCTAAGATATCTTCAGCACTCCGAAACAAATGAGTAGCAAGGAGTGGATGATTAAGAGGTGCACCGGCATGAGAAAGCATTTGAAATGAGGAAAAGGGATATGATCAACACCAAAAGCTTGAATTGAATCCACTGGAGAATAAAGGGAACGAAGAATGGTGAACTTGAAGTTCCGTTAGAATCTTCATAAGAAACACCAGGTAAAACATTGAAAGAAAAGACTGGAGGGATTTCTCACAAATAAAAGGATACATGATTCAGAGATCTGAATCCTTGAATAAAAAGGGTGGGAGGGCGGTAAAACAAAGACAACTTGGAGATGGATGAAACAAACAACATTGCGAAGACTTGAGTTGATCTTGCGGATGTTGAAATGATCGGATCCACTTAAAGAGAGACACACCGGTTCAAAAGAAATTGAGATGGCAACCTCAAAGATCAAGAAGAATTTGTATTCGCATAGGAATATGAGAACACCGCTTAGCAAAGATATGGAAACAACATTTGACTTCGAGGCAACTCGAATACCACAACTGAAAACAAAACAAAGGATTGGCTTGCAAAATAAGCCGGAACAAACATATGATAGATATTTCGTCTGAAGTTTTCGTGGTGGGGCCCACACGGGCTCGATCATACAACACCATCATGTACAAGGCAGTGCACATGACATACGAAGCGTCCCCGAGTCAGCATAGCCAAGGACTCTTTAAGACACAACGAGACCACTGTAAAACCAATCGTGGATAGGCGGACCACTAGAAGTCAAACCCCAATCAAATATCATGCATCTGTCGGAAAGATATCCTAGGAGCTACTTGAATTCCCACTTATAAACTCCCGAAACTTTCTGGTTATGCAATCAGGTGTTGGGGATACAGGGGAAGCATAATATCTCACCGAAAACTAGAAAATCCTACATCTAGCTGTATCCATCCTTCAACACATAACCAAGAAACCTTCAGAAATCATTTACCTCAACCTTCAAAAAGCATCCGTTATACGAATTATGGCAATACTCCCGAACTCCCGCCCCAGTACTGGGTGGCGTCGAGGTTATCTCACCAACAAGTGCATAAAAGAGATTGTCGATGTCGGCGAACTCAGGTATTCCAGAACTGCAACGATAAAATTGTGACGACAACACCTCGGATCTCAACTCCCCGGGACACTGCCACAACCCCTAAATGTCAGGAGGCACCAAGAACAGTGTTCTCGTCACAAAACCATCGGAACGATTCCAAGATACCCGCGTGATCCTAAAAAAATTCATGAAATTTAAGGAGAGAAGAGTTAAAACTCTACGTCAGGAGGCCTCACCAGAGCGACGAAGGGACTGAGGAGTAAAAAGAATCCTACTCTCCGGTATATATAATCCTATAAGACTCAAAACATTTTTCTAGACCCAACAACGCCAGCAATTCGATCAAGCAGGGGGCTCCTAAGTCGGGGAAGGCTCTGATACCAACTTGTAACACCCACGATGTGGCTATATCTCCCACGTGTCGGAGCATGACTTAGAGGCATAACCGCATTGTAGGCATGTCGCAAGAGGGGTAATCTTTACACATCCCATGTACTGAATAAGAAAGGGATAAAGAGTTGGCTTACAATCACCACTTCACACAATACATGAATATAACATTACATCATCCAGAATACAATCAAGGTCCGACTACGGAACCAAAATAAAGACAACCCCAAATGCATAAGATCCCCGATCACCCCGACTGGGCTCCACTACTGATCAACTGGAAATGAAACAATACAACGAACACAATCTTCATCGAGCTCCTCCTTGAGATCGGTTGCGTCATCTGCACGATATCATCGGCACCTACAACTGGTTTTGGAAGTAAACTGTGAGTCACGGGGACTCAGCAATCTCACACCCGTGAAATCAAGACTATTTAAGCTTATGGGTAGGAAAAGGTAGTGAGGTGGAGCTGCAGCAAGCACTAGCATGTATGCTGGCTAACTTACGCAAATGAGAGCGAGAAGAGAAGCAAAGCACAATCGTAAACTAGAAGTGATCAAGAAGTGATCCTGAAACTACTTACGTTCAAGCATAACACAAGAACCGTGTTCACTTCCTGGACTCCGCTGAGAAGAGACCATCATGCACACGCGGTTGATGCATTTTAGTTAAGTCAAGTGTGAAGTTCTCTACAACCGAACATTAACAAATTCCCATCTTCCCATAACCGCGGGCACGGCTTTTGAAAGTTCAAAACCCTATAGGGGTGTCCCAACTTAGCCCATCACATGCTCTCACGGTCAACGAAGGATATTCCTTCTCCCAGGAAGACCCGATCAGTCTTGGAATCCCGGTTACAAGACATTTCGACAATGGTAAAACAAGACCAGCAAGATCGCCTGATGCGCCGACATCCCAATAGGAGCTGCACATATCTTGTTCTCAGGGCAACACCGGATGAGACATCCTACGAGTAAAACCAAACCTCAAGTTTCCCTGAGGTGGCCCCGCAGTCTACTCGGTTTGGACCAACACTTAGACAAGCACTGGCCCGGGGGGCTTAAAATAAAGATGACGCTCGGGTTGGCCGACCCGAGGGAAGAGTAGGTGGTGGTGAGGCAAATGGTAAAACCAAGGTTGGGCCTTGCTGGAGGAGTTTTATTCGAAGCGAACTGTCAAGGGGTTCCCATAACACCCTACCGTGTAAGGAATGCAAAATCAAGGAACATAACACCGGTATGACGGAAACTAGGGCGACAAGAGTAGAACAAAACACCAGGCATAAGGCCGAGCCTTCCACCCTTTACCAAGTATATAGATGCATTAATTAAATAAGAGATATTGTGATAACCCAACAAATATCCATGTTCCAACATGGAACAAACTCCATCTTCACCTGCAACTAACAACGCTATAAGAGGGGCTGAGCAAAGCGGTAACCTAGCCAAACAATGGTTTGCTAGGACAAGGTGGGTTAGAGGTTTGACATGGCGATATGGGAGGCACGATATAGCAAGTGGTAGGTATAGCAGCACAGCAATAGAGCGAGCAACTAGCAAGCAAAGATAGAAGTGATTTCAAGGGTATGGTCATCTTGCCTGAGATCTCGCAAGGAAGAAGAATGAGTCCATGAAGATGACAAACGGACGTAGTCGAATAGATCCTCACAAACGCGACGTTATCGGAACCAACCCAAAGAAGCAACACCGGAAAGGAGAAAACAACATAGTATTCAACCATCACATAAACATGGCATGATGCACAACCAAGTATGATGCATGTCCAGTTCAATGAAGCATGGCATGGCAAAGTGCAACAAACAACACTACAAATTAAGTGGAGCTCAATATGCAACGGAGTTGCATATTGAAGAAAACACCACATGACTTATTAAGTTCTCTCCCGTTTATATACTCAACAATATTAAATGTTTGTTAGCATGGCAAGAGGTGAAGCAAAAGAAAACTACCTATCTAGGCAAGTTTAAATGAGGCCGGAACAACATACAACAAATCCAGAAACTCCTCATGTGCATATATTAGGTTTGGTCCTCTTCTGCCCTAAACCATATTTTAGAGTTGTTCAACATGCGAAGAGATGCCACCATGTTAAACTATGCATTTTTCTACCCCATTTACATATAAAGTTTATTAAGTTTGGAGCTATGGTTATTTAGTTATGAATTAAATCATTTTAACATGGCATTAGGCAAAATAAACACAAACAACACACTAATGTCACACCCTAGCTAGTCCATGCATTAGAGTGTGCATCATGTTTACTTTTCATCAGAAACTTGAAATGGGGAAGGCAGAACCCCCAGCACCCTTTTGAAATCAACTAGGGTTTACTAAAAATAATTTCAATGAACCTGAAATGCCCTTCTAAAATGTTCACCCTCTTTGTCTTAGGTTAGAACCTCTGGCAAAATTGGTGCACAATTTTCTAGGTCAACAGAAGGTCATTGAATTAAATCATAAGTATTTGAATTTGGGAATTTAAATGCTATAAAATAATTTAAATGCTCAAATAATTCTGGGAGTAAATGTTTCCTGTTGGAAATATTCTAAACAGAGCCCACATTTATTTTCAGGATTTTTGGAAATGTTCTAGTATTTTAAATAAAGCTAAACAGTTGCAGTTTAATAGAAAACAGAAACAAAATCAAAAAAAAGGGAGAAAGAAGCCCACCTGGGCCTTACCTGGCTCGGCCCAGCCTACTGGCTCGGCCAGTCACCCCCTACCTCGCGCCAGGAGGCAGGGGCGCGTGCTCGCCGCGCGCCGGCCACGCGCCGGCCACCTCCTGCTTCTGCCGACGCCGGGAGACGCCCAGAGGACGCCACGCGACCCCCACGTCTCTCTCTCATCGTCTCTCACTCTCCCCCTCGTCTCCCTCATCCTCTCCCGCGATGGCCGAGCGCGTCCCTCGCCGCCGATCGCTGTAGTCGCTGCCAGAGACCTCCCCTCGCCCCTCCGACGAGCCCATCAGCTCTGCCTCGACTCCCTCGTCCTCCCCACCGAGGCACGCTTCGCCAGAAGCCCTGCAATGCCCCCTTTGCCCTCGTCTTCAACCTCGGGCATCCGAGATCGCCGGCGACCGCACCTCTTCTCCAGCCCGTCCCCGAGCTCGCTGACCCCCTCTTCGACTCCGCTGTGAGCTCCTCTTCTTTTCCCCCTAGTTCCCGTGCTCGATTACGCCTCGTAGCCACCGCCCCCTTCGAGCCCGAGCGCTCCTCGCTGCCGGCCATGTCGCCGTCATGGCTACGGCCGTGTAAGAACGCGTCCGAGCGCCTCACCATGCTCAGTGCAGCACCAGGAACCCGTAGCCACCACAAGATCTTCCTCCCGTGCACCATGGCGTCGAAATCGACCTCACCCGACTCCGGCGACCACCAAGCTCGTCGTCGGCGACGTTTCCGGCCACCCCAAGCCCAACTACCACCACCAAATGCTGCGGCTCATTCCTAGCTACCCGTAGATGGTCTCCGCCGTCGATTTGGTAGCCTGAGGGCGTTTTCCGAAGCCCTCCGCCGTCTCGGCCTCGCCGGTGACTCAACGCCGGCGGGATTAGCCCTGTTGACCGGTGGTTTGACCACTAACGTGGACCTGGTGGGCCTAGGTTGACTCCTTTGAGTCAATGACAAGTGGGCCCCCCTCGGCTAATTATCTAGATTAGTTTCTAACTAAAATTAGTTAGTTTAATTAGTATAGTCACTGACTAGTGGGCCCTGCCCAGTAATCAGGCTAACTAAACATAGTTAGTGCACTGAGAGGTTGACAGAAGGGGCCCACCAGTTAGGTTTGACCTGGGCTGGCGCCTTTGACCTGCTGAGGTCAGCATGACGCAATGCTGACGCAGTAATGCATTTTCTGGATTTATTTTTATACAGGAAATTCCAGGAAATAGTTCAAACTTCAAAAATTCATAGAAATTCAACCGTAACTCCAAATGAAATAATTTATATATGAAAAATTATCAAAAATATTCAATCTATCCATCTGTAATGGTTTCATGCTTGACAAAACAAGTTTACCTTGCTGTTTAGGCAGAATAAGGTAATGCACTATAAATGCCATGTTTAATGAGCTAATATTTGAATCTTTGATTCAAATGAGTTCATCCCTTTCTATTTTAGCTTGCATTAGGCCAAGACACAATCATATTGCCATGTCATAGAATGCATCATATTGTTGCATATCATCATGTGTCTATTGTGTTCCGATGTGTTCTCCGTGGTAGGTTCTGCCTCCAAGGATATTCACGAGTATCCAACTGAAGGGCAGTATCCCGCTACCACTCCATCAGGCAAGCAACCATTGATCATTCTGATACAAACCCATGTTCTCGCTTCTGCTCTTGCTTACTGCATTAAGACAACGCGATTCAAACTGCTGTGTGCTACGGTAGTTGAACCCTTATCCTCTACATGACCTGTCATTGCCACAGTAACTAGATGAAACCCACTAGCATGTGTAGGAGTTTATTGAGCCATGTATGTGATTCCTACCTTGCTATGCCTGCTATGCTTAGAGTTGTGTCAGGTCTGGTTCATCTGGGAGATGGGCTAGAGTGAAATGCTTATGCCGGTAATGTGAGGGATGTGTTGAACATGTTTTGGTAAAGGTATCGATGAGAGGCCATGTAGGAGTACATGGTGGGTTGTTTCATTGAGGCCGTCCCTAAAAACTGAGATCTGTATGCGTGATTTAAGATTCAGCTACTACCACACATTGGGCCCTGAAATATGACCCCGCTCGACTTACTGACCCCTCTCGCCTCTGTCCAGGAGTTGCAACTAGTTTCTGGTGTTTGTAGGACATGTGTTGGCGGCTGTGCGTAGCGCTGACCCTAGGGGTGGGCTATGTTGCGGTAGATACACCGTGGCACGGTGTACCGAGTCACCCGTTTGGTGTCTCGGGAACCCTGTTCACATCGTTTGGGGCCATTGAGGACACCCCGGCCGGATTTCCTTGCGGATGGAACCTGAATAGGCGATAAACCTGGACTAGAGACTGGTGAGGTTAGTCAGGTCGTGGTCTACACCCACGTCGGTTTTCGCTTGAAGTCTGCCGAGCACATGTCGTGTGCAGACGCTAAGTGGTGGAAACATGTGTGACGAAGTACACCCCTGCAGGGTATAAAACTATTCGAATAGCCGCGTCCGCGATAAAGGACTACTTGGTTGCATATACAGTTCATAGACAAGTTAATGGATACTACTAAAAGACTCAAGATAAGTGTGAGTACCGAGGATGGCCCTCTCGTAGGATGACGAGGGAGGATCCCCGGTGGAGTATTGTGTTGGTGAGTAGTGGACTCGTGTGCGAAAACTATTTTACTGGTGGAGTTCCGTAGGATAGCTTAGCCAAGAGTCAAAGCTGGCTTGCTGCATCAACCCCACCGCCTTCTTGAGAATAAGCATGTATAGTAGGTTCTGATGTAAGACTTGCTGAGTACCTTTGTACTCATGTTTGCTTATTTGTTGTTTTCACACGACAACACTGCCCCCTCCGATGGGTTTTATGTATACCTTGACGTCGATGAGTGACTAGCCACCCAGGTGGTGATCCTGGCCATGGAGGGCCCTATGTAGATAGACAGGCTTCGAGAAGCCTTCTTTCTTTCTAGAGTCTGTACTCAGACTAGTTGCTTCCGCATGTGCTTGTATGATTGTATGACTTGAGTATCGGGTCATGTGACCCCTATCCGTATGACATGTTATGTATGGATCTCTGGAGCCTTTAAATAGAGTACTTGAGTTGTAGAGTTTTGTTGTGATGCCATGTTGTATGTACTCATATCGGGCATATTGTGTGTATGATTGAAATGCTTGGTATGAGTGGGATCCGACAATCTAGTTGTTTATCCTTGGCAGCCTTTCTTATGGTGAAATGTAGTCTAGTGTTCCTCGAGCCATAGTAGTCCGCTACAGCCCGGTTCACCGGAGTCCTGCTAGCCCAGCACTACTGTTCAGGACACTTGACTGGCCGGCATGTGTTTCACTTCGTCCCTATGTCTGTCCCTTCGGGGAAATGTCACACGGTGACTTCCGGAGTCCTGCCTAGCCTGCTACAGCCCGGGGTTCCCTGGAGTCCTATTAGCCCAGTGCTACAGCCCGGAATCACTCGTTGATGACCGACATGTTCGATGTGATTCATGTATGCCTGTCTCCATAGGTCTGTGCCGCTTTGGGTTCACGACTAGCCATGTCGGCCCGGGTTCTCTATCATATGGATGCTAGCGACACTATCATATACGTGAGCCAAAAGGCGCAAACGGTCCCGGGCCATGGTAAGGTGACACCCGTGGGATACCATGCGTGAGGCCGCAAAGTGATATGAGGTGTTACTAGCTAGATCGATGTGACTTGGAATCGGGGTCCTAACAGCGTTGGCATCAGAGCCGGACTGCCTGTAGGTTCGTTGAGCCAAACTGGTCGATGTCGAGTCTAGAAATGCTCTAGTTATATGTAGGGGAATTGATTGTGGGAGGGAACGTAAGGTTCTTTTACTCCTTTACATATGCCTCTGATCTGAGTCATTCTCTCCTCATTCAACGTCGGTTAAGGACTAGGCTCTCTTCCTCTATTAGGTTCACGTGTTACTAATCCGTTGTAGCTTATAGGATTGTTGTTACAAGTCCCAGTTCAGTTTCTACCATTCTTAGTATGTTGCTAATTGAATCAGAACCTTGATATGATGTTGTTGAGTGGTATTGTGAACTGTTGTGGTTGTCTTAAATCTTTTTCTGAGCATTTACAGCCGTTATGCTGTCCAATTTTCCCTAGAAATTCTGATGTCTTTGTCTTGTGGTTGTGCTTTCAGATGGCCAACCGTGTTCATAACCAAGTGGTTCGCCTGACCAGGTGCCTCGACGTGCCCGGTCATACTGCTATGTTAGTCCGGGTCATGATCGAGACGGGTTACCGTTGGTATCCTGAATACACCGTCGAAGAGCAGTTCCGCGACTTTAACCAAAGCCAGTATTTCTGCACCGTCAGGATATTTCCTTCTTATCTTGGATCTACCGAGCCCCTTCACTGTTCCTATGGACTCGGGGTTACCGTTGAGATGGCTGTGCAGGATGCTGCCTATTCCATGATGACCATCATGCGAGTCCGGACTAGCCTGCTTCGGAACACCGACTTCCGTTACATGCCAGCTTCACTTCCAGGAGCGCAAGGGTATCTTCAGGCCATCTATGCTGACTCCACTCAGGAGGACTCATTAACTCGTACCACTTCCGAGATGCTCGAAGATAAGGACAGAGAGAATCGGGCCTTGAGGTTGGAGCTTTTCAATACCCGTGCTGATCATTGGGCCACATTGACTCGGTTTGCACCTGCGGTGCAAGCTGGATGTATGGATACAAGGGATCTGTATCCTGTGAGATCAGCTCTGCCAGACATGGTGGATTGGCGTGATGTGGGAGGCATCACCCCACCCCGTGGTCCCCGCAGGCCACCGTTTGTTGGTCCAAGACCTCATCCTAGCCCCTATGGTCCACAGGCTCCTCAGGACCGTCTGTTTCCGGATGGTCACGTTGAACTTCCAGGCTATGGAGGTGACTTCTATGAGGACTACTACGGAGCTGTCTGAGTTAGTAGTAATACCACTAGTATTGTAGTAGTTGTATCTCCACTGTCCTGCGTGACTTGTGGAATATGACTTGGCGTGTAATCGATTCCGGAGGTGTAGACAAATAATTTATAGGAGCTTGGAATGCCTCCGATGAGATGTAACGTCTTTCATCATAGTTGTACTGTAGCCTGGGCTAGTACTAAACTATGTATGATGTGTATGACCATTGGTATATATATGGCAGTTTTATATTACCATGACATACGGATGAACATCTCTGCATTCCGTGTTATCCATTACATTCTGCACTTCCTTGCTAAGTTTGAGCCATCCTTGTCTAAACCATTGTCTTGTTTTCTCCTAGGATGGTCAACACCCGCGGCAACCCTGTTGTTCCGGAGCAGGGGGAAGCCAGTGCAGCTAGAGGTGAAAATCTGCCTCACCCGCCTTCTCTGGCCGAAGTAATGCTGGAGGCGGAAAGAAACAAGCGTGAGACTAACCGCCTGCTAGAGCGGATTGAGTAGAACACTGCACGCCACCCACGAAATGACTTGGTGTCAATCAATGACTTTCTCAAGCTGTACCCACCAAATTTAACCAGTCCGTCGAGCCCCTCGACGCGGATGACTGGCTTCGCAGCATCACCCACAAGCTACGTTCTGCCAACGTAGCCGAAGCCGACAAGGTTACCTATGCTGCCTATCACCTCGAAGGCCCTGCTAGCCTTTGGTGGGAAAACTTCGAAGCTATGCACCCGGTCGGCCAAATCACTACTTGGGTTGAATTCAGTGAGGCTTTCCGTGAGCATCACATTCCGGGAGGTCTCATGGATCGCAAGAGGGAGGAATTCTGCAACTTCACCCAAGGAAGACTGACTATGGATGCTTATAGTCGTGAATTTGGGAATCTGGCACGTTATGCTCCTGAAGAGGTTTCTACTGACGCTAAGAAGCAGGCAAGGTTCCGCAAGGGACTTAGCCCTGAGCTTCGCCGCGATCTCCGTCTACACGAGTGCACATCCTTTCAGAAGTTGGTCAATAAAGCCATCAGTGCTGAGACGGGCCAGACTGATTATGACACTTCACGCAAGCACTCCCGTGATTTTGGCTCTTCATCCGACTCTGGAACTCAGAAGCGCCAGGTGTGGATTCCAAGCACGGCACTACCACCCAGGTTCATCCCAAGGCCATCCTTTGAGGCGCCTCGTCCCAACCAGCAATTTGCACCGCCCAAGCCCTATGGTGGCCCCGCTGCTAATGCTGCTCCACACCCCAATGTGGTGACGTGCTTCAAGTGTGGAGAGCCGGGTCACTATAGCCGAGAATGTCCCCAGAACAACAACCCTAATCAAACTGGGAAGTCCGTTGGCCGTGGTAAGCCAGCGGGGAAGACCTTCTACGCCAAGCCGGCCACCACTTTACGTGGCCATGTCAATTATGTTTCAGCCGAGGAGGCTCATGAGGATCCTAACGTCGTCTTGGTACGCTCCTTGTTAACTTCCATCCGGCATCTGTTCCTTTCGATACTGGAGCATCTCATTCATTCATATCCGAGAACTATGCTCGATTGCATAACACGACATTCTGCGACATGCCCACTTCCATGGTAATTCAAACTCTGGTTTCCAAATGGCAAACTTCTAGAGTAAGCCATGGGAATGAAATTCTTGTCGATAGACTTGTCTTCCTTGCATCCTTAATAGCTCTCAAGTCCTCCGACATAAATATCATCTTGGGTATGGACTGGATGTCAGCTCATTATGCTAAGATCGATTGTGCCACTAGAACCGTTCAACTTACTCACCCATCAGGCAAGACAGTCAATGTCTTAACTCGAGTGGCCAAGCGCCAGCTTTACTCACTAAATGCCAACCCTCTTCCAGACCTTGAGGATGTTCCGGTAGTCCGAGATTTTCCGGATGTGTTTCCAGAGGAACTGCCAGGTGTTCCACCCGACAGGGATGTCGAGTTTGTGATAGACCTTGTTCCAGGAACCGTTCCAATTTCTAGAAGACCCTATAAGATGGCACCCCTAGAACTAGCCGAGCTTAAGAATCAACTCGATGAGTCCTTGAAAAAGGGTTTCATCCGTCCTAGTTCCTCTCCTTGGGCTTGCCCCGTCCTCTTCGTTAAGAAGAAGGATGGAACGGATCGAATGGTTGTGGATTACCGACCTGTTAACTTGGTCACCATCAAGAACAAATATCCGCTTCCCAGGATCAACGATCTGTATGATCAGCTCGCTAGATCCTCAGTCTTCTCCAAGATGGATTTGAGGTTGGGTTACCATCAAATCAAAATCAGAAACGGGGACATACCCAAAACGGCCTTTGTTACTCATTATGGCCAATACGAGTACATCGTCATGTCCTTCGGTTTAACCAATGCCCCGGCTACCTTCTCTCGGTTAATGAACTCGGTCTTCATGGAGTACTTGGATAAATTCGTCGTAGTATACCTCGATGACATACTCATCTACTCCAAGAATGAAGAGGAACATGCCGTACATCTAAGGCTGGTATTGATGAAACTTCGAGAGCATCGCCTTTATGCCAAATTCTCCAAGTGTGAATTTTGGTTGCCAGAAGTGACCTATCCAGGCCATGTAATCTCTGGTAAGGGTATTGCTGTCAATCCCGAGCGAGTTCAAGCCGTCCTTGATTGGACTCCACCTGAAACGGTCAAGCAAGTTCGGAGTTTCCTTGGCCTAGCGAGCTATTGCCGCCGCTTCGTCGAGAATTTCTCCAAGGTTGCTAAACCTCTAACTGAAATCCTCAAGAAAGATAAAAAGTTCGAGTGGACTCCACAGTGCGAGTTCAGCTTTCAGGAACTGAAAAGATGCCTGACATCTGCTCCTGTACTGGTACCACCAGATTTCTCCAAGGACTTTATTATCTATTGCGACGCCTCGCGACAAGGACTAGGTTGCATACTCATGCAAGATCGTCAGGTAATTGCCTATGCTTCACGACAATTACACCCACATGAGGAAAATTATCCCACACATGATCTAGAGCTTGCAGCTGTAGTCCATGCACTTAAAACTTGGCGACATTACCACCTCGGTAATCGTTGCGAGATCTTCACCGATCACCAAAGTTTGAAATATATCTTCACCCAACCAGATTTGAATCTCAGGCAAAGACATTGGGTTGAGTCGATATCGGATTACGACTTAGGAATAACTTACACCCTGGGCAAAGCCAATGTCATGGCTGATGCGCTAAGCCGTAAGTCCTATTGTAACAACCTGATGTTACAACAAAGTCAACCATTTCTCCATGAGGAATTTCGTAAGCTTAATCTTCATATTGTTCCTCGAGGATTCCTATCCACCCTGGTGGCGAAACCTACCCTTATGGATCAAATCATAGCTGCCCAGAAGCGTGATAAGGGCATATCCCGGATTAAGGAAAACATCGCTAGCGGAGTTGCTAAATGTTTCTCCATGGATGAGCGAGGTGTTGTCTTCTTCAAGAACCGTTTGGTGGTTCCCAAGAAACAACATCTACACCAGTTGATCCTTAAGTAAGCTCATGAATCCCCTCTCACCATTCATCCTGGTAGTACTAAAATGTATCAAGACCTACGCCAGAGGTTTTGGTGGACTAGGATGAAGAGAGAACTCGCTCAATACATTGCTAGCTGCGACGTTTGTCGCCGTGTTAAAGCAGAGCATCAACGGCCTGCTGGCACCCTTCAACCTTTGGCTATTCCTAAATGGAAATGGGATAAAATCAGTATGGATTTCATCACTGGGTTTCCCAGGACCAAGAGAGGGAATAATGCCATCTTTGTTGTGATCGACCGACTTTCCAAGGTAGCCCACTTTCTACCTGTTCGTGAGAGTATCACCGCTAGCCAGCTAGCCAATTTATACATCTCCCGAATAGTGTCTCTTCATGGTGTTCCATTCGAAATTAACTCAGACCGTGGGAGTCTCTTCACCTCTCGATTTTGGGAAAGTTTCCAAAATGCTATGGGAACTCGTCTCTCCTTTAGCACCACCTTCCATCCTCAATCAAGTGGTCAAGTGGAACGAGTCAATCAAATTCTGGAAGATATGCTCTGAGCCTCCGTCGTCTCGTTCGGAATGAGTTGGGAGAAATGCCTTCCATTCGCGGAGTTTGCTTATAACAATAGTTATCAAGCCATCTTAGGCAAAGCTCCTTTCGAAGTTCTTTATGGACGAAAATGTCGAACGCCTATTAACTGGTCAGAAACCGGGGAAAGACAACTCTTTGGCCCGGATATGATTCAGGAAGCAGAAGAATAGGTTCGCGTTATTCGTGAGAAATTGAAAACAGCCCAATCTCGTCAAAAGAGTCAATATGATCGTAAACATAAGCCTATGACTTATGAAGTCAACGAGAAGGCTTACCTCCGGGTTACTCCGTTAAAGGGAACCCATCGTTTCAGTATCAAAGGCAAGTTGGTTCCTCGTTACATTGGACCCTTTCGTATTCTTGCCAAACGAGGAGAAGTTGCCTACCAATTGGAACTACCCCCGCATCTTTCCAGAGTTCACGATGTCTTCCACGTTTCACAACTCAGGCGTTGCTTCGCGGATCCTATCCGTGGAGTGGACCACGAAACGCTTGATCTACAAGATAACCTCTCTTATCGGGAATATCCCGTTCGTATCCTTGATCAAGCCGAGCGTACCACTCGACGTCATAATATCAAGTTTCTCAAGGTTCAATGGTCACATCATTCCGAGGAAGAAGCCACTTGGGAAAGGGAGGATCGTCTTCGACTCGAGTACCCCACCTTCTTTCCAGAGGATCCTAAATCTCGGGACGAGATTCTTTTGAGTGGGGGTGAGTTGTCACACCCTAGCTAGTCCTTGCATTAGAGTGTGCATCATGTTTATTTTTCATCAGAAACTTGAAATGGGGAAGACATAACCCCCAACACCCCCCTGGAAACAACTAGGGTTTACTAAAAATAATTTCAATGAACCTGAAATGCCCTTCTAAAATGTTCACCCTCTTTGTCTTAGGTTAGAACCTCTGGCAAAATTGGTGCACAATTTTCTAGGTCAATAGAAGGTCATTTAATTAAGTCATAAGTATTTGAATTTGGGCATTTAAATGCTATAAAATAATTTAAATGCTCAAATAATTCTGGGAGTAAATGTTTCCTGTTGGAAATATTCTAAACAGAGGCCACATTTATTTTCAGGATTTTTGGAAATGTTCTAGTATTTTAAATAAAGCTAAACAGTTGCAGTTTAATAGAAAACACAAACTAAAACAAAAAAAGAGGAGAAAGAAGCCCACCTGGGCCTTACCTGGCTCGGCCCAGCCTACTGGCTCGGCCAGTCACCCCCTACCTCACGCCAGGAGGCAGGGGCGCGTGCTCGCCGCGCGCCGGCCACGCGCCGGCCACCTCCTGCTTCTGCCGACGCCGGGAGACGCCCAGAGGACGCCACGCGACCCCCACGTCTCCCTCTCATCCGCTCGCACTCTCCCCCTCATCTCTCTCACTCTCCCCCGCGACGGCCGAGCACGTCCCTCGCCGCCGATCGCCGTAGTTGCCACCACAGCCACTCCCTCGCCCCTCCGTCGAGCCCATCAGCTCCGCCTCGACTCCCTCGTCCTCCCCACCGAGCCACGCTTCGCCGGAAGCCCTGCAATGCCGCCTTTGCCCTCGTCTTCAACCTCAGGCATCCGAGATCGCCGGCGACCGCACCTCTTCTCCAGCCCGTCCCTGAGCTCGCTGACCCCCTCTTCGACTCTGCTGTGAGCTCCTCTTCTTTTTCCCCTAGTTCCCGTGCTCGATTACGCCTCGTAGCCACCGCCCCCTTCGAGCCCGAGCGCTCCTCGCCGCCGGCCATGTCGCCGTCGTGGCTACGGCCGTGCAAGAACGCGTCCGAGCGCCTCACTGTGCTCAGTGCAGCACCAGGAACCCGTAGCCACCACCAGCTCTTCCACCCGTGCACCGTAGCCTCGAAACCGTCCTCACCCGACTCAGGCGACCGCCAAGCTCGTCGCCGGCGACGTTTCCGGCCACCCCGAGCCCAACTACCACCACCAAACACTGCGGCTTGTTCCCAGCTACCCGTAGATGGTCTCCGCCGTCGATTTGGTCGCCTGAGGGCGTTTTTCGAAGCCCTCCGCCGTCTCGGCCTCGCCGGCGACTCAACGCCGGCGGAATTAGCCTTGTTGACCGGTGGTTTGACCACTGACGTGGACTGGGTGGGCCCAGGTTGACTCCTTTGAGTCAATGACAAGTGGGCCCCCCCTCTGCTAATTATCCAGATTAGTTTCTAACTAAAATTAGTTAGTTTAATTAGTATAGTCACTGACTAGTGGGCCCTGCCGAGTAATTAGGCTAACTAAACATAGTTAGTGCACTGAGAGGCTGACAGAAGGGGCCCACCAGTCAGGTTTGACCTAGGCTGGCGCCTTTGACTTGCTGAGGTCAGCATGACGCAATGCTGACGCAGTAATGCATTTTCTAGATTTATTTTTATACAGGAACTTCCAGAAAATAGTTCAAACTTCAAAAATTCATAGAAATTCAACCGTAACTCCAAATGAAATAATTTATATATGAAAAATTATCAGAAAAATTCGATCTATCCATCTGTAATGGTTTCATGCATGACAAAACAAGTTTACCTTGCTGTTTAGGCAGAATAAGGTAATGCACTATAAATGCCATGTTTAATGAGCTAATATTTGAATCTTTGATTCAAATGAGTTCATCCCTTTCTATTTTAGCTTGCATTAGGCCAAGACACAATCATATTGCCATGTCATAGCATGCATCATATTGTTGCATATCGTCATGTGTTGATTGTGTTCCGATGTGTTCTCCGTGGTAGGTTCTGCCTCCGAGGATATTCACGAGTATCCAAACTGAAGGGCAGTATCCCACTACCACTCCATCAGGCAAGCAACCATTGATCATTCCGATACAAACCCATGTTCTCGCTTCTGCTCTTGCTTACTGCATTAAGACAACGCGATTCAAACTGCTGTGTGCTACGGTAGTTGAACCCTTATCCTCTGCATGACCTGTCATTGCCAAAGTAACTAGATGAAACCCACTAGCATGTGTAGGAGTTGATTGAGCCATGTATGTGATTCCTACCTTGCTATGCCATCTATGCTTAGAGTTGTATCAGGTCTGGTTCATCTGGGAGATGGGCTAGAGTGAAATACTTATGCCGGTAATGTGAGGGATGTGTTGAACATGTTTTGGTAAAGGTATCGATGAGAGGCCATGTAGGAGTACATGGTGGGTTGTTTCATTGAGGCCGTCCCTAAGAACTGAGATCTGTATGCGTGATTTAAGATTCAGCTACTACCACACATTGGGCCCTGAAATATGACCCCGCTCGACTTACTGACCCCTCTCGCCTCTGTCTAGGAGTTGCAACTAGTTTCTGGTGTTTGTAGGACATGTGTTGGCGGCCGTGCGTAGCGCTGACCCTAGGGGTGGGCTATGTTGCGGTAGATACACCGTGGCACGGTGTACCGAGTCACCCGTTTGGTGTCTCGGGAACCCTGTTCACATCGTTTGGGGCCGTTGAGGACACCCGGCCGGATTTCCTTGCGGATGGAACCTGAATAGGCGATAAACCTGGACTAGAGACTTGTGAGGTTAGTCAGGTCGTGGTCTACACCCACGTCGGTTTTCGCTTGAAGTCTGCCGAGCACATGTCATGTGCAGACGCTAAGTGGTGGAAACATGTGTGACGAAGTACACCCCTGCAGGGTATAAAACTATTCGAATAGCCGCGTCCGCGGTAAAGGACTACTTGGTTGCATATACAGTTCATAGACAAGTTAATGGATACTACTAAAAGACTCAAGATAAGTGTGAGTACCGAGGATGGCCCTCTCGTAGGATGACGAGGGAGGATCCCCGGTGGAGTATTGTGTTGGTGAGTAGTGGACTCGTGTGCGAAAACTATTTTACTGGTGGAGTTCCGTAGGATAGCTTAGCCAAGAGTCTAAGCTGGCTTGCTGCATCAACCCCACCGCCTTCTTGAGAATAAGCATGTATAGTAGGTTCTGATGTAAGACTTGCTGAGTACCTTTGTACTCATGTTTGCTTATTTGTTGTTTTCAGACGACAACACTGCCCCCTCCGATGGGTTTTATGTAGACCTTGACGTCGACGAGTGACTAGCCACCCAGGTGGTGATCCTGGCCATGGAGGGCCCTATGTAGATAGACAGGCTTCGAGAAGCCTTCTTTCTTTCTAGAGTCTGTACTCAGACTAGTTGCTTCCGCATGTGCTTGTATGTTTGTATGACTTGAGTGTCGGGTCATGTGACCCCTATCTGTATGAACATGTTATGTATGGCTCTCTGGAGCCTTTAAATAAAGTACTTGAGTTGTAGAGTTTTGTTGTGATGCCATGTTGTATGTACTCATATCGGGCATATTGTGTGTATGATTGAAATGCTTGGTATGAGTGGGATCCGACAACCTAGTTGTTTATCCTTGGCAGCCTTTCTTATGGGGAAATGTAGTCTAGTGTTCCTCGAGCCATAGTAGTCCGCTACAGCCCGGTTCACCGGAGTCCTGCTAGCCCAGCACTACTGTTCAGGACACTTGACTGGCCGGCATGTGTTTCACTTCGTCCCTATGTCTGTCCCTTCGGGGAAATGTCACACGGTGACTTCCGGATCCTGCCTAGCCTGCTACAGCCCGGGGTTCCCCGGAGTCCTGTTAGCCCAGTGCTACAGCTCGGAATCACTCGTTGATGACCGACATGTTTGATGTGATTCATATATGCCTGTCTCCATAGGTCTGTGCCGCTTTGGGTTCACGACTAGCCATGTCGGCCCGGGTTCTCTGTCATATGGATGCTAGCGACACTATCATATACGTGAGCCAAAAGGCGCAAACGGTCCCGGGCCATGGTAAGGCGACACCCGTGGGATACCGTGCGTGAGGCCGCAAAGTGATATGAGGTGTTACCGGCTAGATCGATGTGACTTGGAATCGGGGTCCTGACAACTAAACATTTTAAACATAGATGAAAGTGGCATATTATGGACCTACACAAAATTCTAAGCATTTTTCATATTTGGAGTTTTTACATATGATGCACGGTTTGTGAGTTATTAAATGCATGAAGTATGAGGGCTTTTCTGTAAAACTGCAATCCTGCGGATAATAGCTAAAATCGCACAGACTAAAAAACACTACTGGGCTGAATCTATAGGGCGCTGGGCTGTCTCACCATGGGCTTTGGCCCATCTACAGAGGAGTCGGCTTGGGACAGCGGGGCTGGGCCTCGCAGGCCGATCGAAGCAAGGGAGCGCTGGGCCTGTGCGTCGCGGTTAACGGGAGCGGACGCGTGTTCGTCCTTGTTCCTGAACAGAACGAGAAGCAGGGCCTGGAGGTGCTCGTCCTCCTCTGGACGCGGGGGAGGCAGCGGCGCGAAGAAGAGAAGCAGCCGAGGAACTTGGCGGGGCGAGGGGCCACGGGAACTGGCCGGATCCGAGGCAAGGGCGGCGGTGGAAGGCGACAGCTCCGAGCGGTGCAGATGCGGCAACAGGGCGATGCAGGCGCATCAACAGGGCGATGTAGGCAAGCGGTTGGGCATCGAGCCTCCTGGATCCGCGCGACGAGGAGGAAGACGGGGCATGGTCGAACTCGTGCTCGACGTCGAGGAAGAGGAGGCACTCGGGCTGCGTCTGCGGACGAGGCGATGGACGACGGCTGGATCCGGGCAAGGGAATCGGGGACGAATTGCTCTGGACGGAGGCAAGCCGATGGCCACGGCTCGGATCTGTGAAGTAGCCATGGCAGCAGGGTGAGGGAGAAACGAGGCAAGGAAGGGAAGGAGAGGGGTGACAGGGTCCTCCTGCAGGTGGCCGGATGCTGGCCGGGCTGGCCGCCGACGAGCGAGGTCGGGGACTCGGGTGCGGGAGCAGAGGAGGTGGCGCTCGGGCACTGGGTGGCCTACGGTGATGGAGAGCGGGGGACTGGAGAGGCACGCTGACTGGTGGATCGGTGGGACAAAGGGATTGGGGTAAGGATCCCGAGAGATTTTGAGTGGGTAAGGATCCCGAGAGATTTTGAGTGGGTGGCGGCGGCGGAATGAGGAGGATGGGATGGCTCTCCTAGAACTAGGGTTTGGACAGATATTTAAAGTAGGTGGTCAAGGGTGGGACTATTTGGTCCCTCCAATTATAATCGGACGGTCCGAAATAAAAGGTTAGGAAGCCCAAATAATAAACTGACGATGTTTTAGGGATGTTTGGGGACGAACCGAATCCAACGGTGACGATTACCGGGTTCGGGTTCGGGGGAGTCTCGGACACGCGCGAGGGGTCGATGCACTGCGCAAAGAGGGGTAGGCTGGACCTAGGCTGTGTAGGAGAGGTCTCAGGCTGAGAAGAGAGAGAGAGAGAGGGCCCGGCAGCAGTTTTCAGAGACCGAAAACGTTCGACATTAGACCAGCAGCAGTGCCACTATAGTTATACGTTGGGGCATCAAACGGACTCCAAACGCGATGAAATTTGACAGGCGGTCTACCTACACTAAAATAAGACCGCACGCCAACTTTCAACCCATTCCGAGAACATTTGTCGGCCACTTATAAAATAATATTTCGGACGTGCCACGGGCGCGTGCAAGTGTGGCTGGGCTCAGAGTGGACAACGAACGGAACTGGGGGAAAACCCCGGACGGATGCAAGTTTGAAAACATGATGATACAATGCACATGATGACATGATGAAATGCAACACGCAAGCAAAATACAAGGAAACAACATGAATAACTGGAAGACACCTGGCGCCACGGTCTCGGGGTGTCACAATCTTCTCAATGATAAATGGACTGATGTCCTAGTAGCCGAAGAATACGGCCTCAAGCGCCCAACCAAAAGCTACCCAAAGCGTAAATTTCTACCTCAGTTTGACGAGGAGGCGCCGGAGTATATACCACCATCGTACAATGCCGCTGACCGGCCACCGTGTGGCCGGGACAAAATGGCAACCCATGCCGAACACCAGCCCGCCCCGCCTCGTCACTCAGGCAAAGGTAAATTTGCCCACGGCCATACATATGACCTCTGGCAGAACCTGAACATTAAAGCAGGACCTACCAGATCAATCTACGGATCGCTAGGACGCACCTCGACACATCACAACGGCCACCTACTCGGACGTGACAAACCCATTCATGCGCAGGCCAAACACCGCAGACGGACTTCATCAGAGCTGCATCACGATACGGCCCGATACAGAGGTCCCGCACACCCTCATTGCTTCACTGATGAGGTCCTGGATCATGAATTCCCCGAAGGATTCAAGCTCGTGAACATAGAATCATATGATGGGACCACGGACCCCATGGTGTGGATCGAAGACTTCATTCTCCACATCCATATGGCACGTGGAGATGACCTCCACGCCATCAAATATCTCCCTCTCAAACTCAAGGGGCCCACTCGGCATTAGCTAAACAGCCTGCCTGACAATTCATTGGCAGTTGGGAGGACTTGGAAGAGGCTTTCCTTGATATCTTCCAAGGTACATATGTTCGACCTCCGGACGCTGATGACTTAAGCCATATAGTCTAGCAGCCCGGAGAGTCCGCCAGGAAATTCTGGACAAGGTTCCTAACTAAAAAGAACCAAATCATTGACTATCTGGACGCTGAAGCTCTAGCAGCTTTCAAACATAACATTCGCGACAAATGGCTCGCTCGCCACCTCGGCTAAGAAAAGCCAAAATCCATGGCGGCCCTCACGGCACTAATGACCCGCTTTTATGCAGGCGAAGACAGTTGGTTGGCCCGTAGCAAAAACAATGCAAGCAACGCCGGCACCCCTGAAGTTCAAAATAACAAAGACAAGTCTCGACGCAATAGATACAAGCGCCAAAATAGCGGTGACAACACCGAGGATACGGCGGTCAATGCCGGATTCAGTGGCTCTAAGTCCGGTCAGTAGAAGAAGTCGTTCCAAAAGAACAATTCGGGGCCATCCAGCTTGGACGGCATACTTGATCGTCCATGCCATATTCACGGCACCCCCGACAAGCCTCCTGATCATACAAATAGAGAATGCTGGGTTTTCAAACAGGCCGGCAAATTAAATGCCGAGAACAGGGAAAAAGGATCGCAAAGTGAGGACGGCGACGAAGAGCCACGGCAGCCGAACACGGGGGGACAGAAGAAGTTTCCCCTCAGGTCAAAACGGTGAACATGATATATGCCACCCACATCCCAAGAGGGAGCGCAAGCGTGCGCTTAGGGACATCTACGCGATAGACCCAGTCTCCCCAAAATTCAACCCATGGTCATCGTGCCCGATCACTTTTGATCGCCGGGACCACCCAAGCAGTATCCGTCACGGGGGCTCAGCCGCACTAGTCTCAGACCCAATAATTGATGGGTTTCACCTGACTCGCGTCCTTATGGATGGTGGTAGTAGCCTCAATCTGCTCTATCAGGATACAGCGCGAAAAATGGGCATTAACTCATCAAGGATCAAGCCTACAAGGACTACCTTTAAAGGAGTCATACCAGGTGTAGAGGCCCGTTGTATGGGCTCAATCACATTAGAGGTTGTCTTCGGATCTCCAGACAACTTCCGAAGTGAGGAGTTAATCTTCGATATCATCCCATTCCGCAGTGGCTATCATGCACTGCTTGGACAAACTGTGTTTTCTCGATTCAACGCAGTGCCACACTATGCTTATCGCAAGCTCAAGATGCCCGGTCCACGCGGCGTTATAACAGTCAATGGCAATACGGAACGCTCTCTCCGTACAGAAGAGTGCACAGCTACCCTAGTAGCAGAAGTACAAAGCGGCCTTCTCAAGCAGACCCTTCATTCGGCTGATGAGCATGCGGACATCCTTAAGAGGGTCCAAACTACTCTGCAGCAGGAGAGCTCGGCTCATCAGGAGCTCGACTAGCAATCCGGCCTCCGTCTCTGTCCCGATCAAGTGGTAGCATTCATGCCGCACGTACATAACTACGCACTTAAAATTCCATGGGCATTGGCGGAGGCACAGACAACTTGTGATCCATGACACGGCTCAACCGACATCGGATACACACATACTTTCACTTTTACTTGTTTTCCTTTCAGGTCTCAATCCCACAGGCCCCATCGGGGGGTCTCATCATCGGTCCTCTTGTAGGATAAATACACCAAGACGGTGAGAAGCGCGGACATATGGGGAACTTTTTAGGTGATTCCGTTAACGATAACTCTACTTGTTTTCCAGGACCCATATGCAGCTCTCCCCTGGTTTCAGCATGTTAAATAGCCTATTGCTTCTTGCACTATTTGTATCAATGCGCCTTGACGTAGTAATTACATTACAATGAAAACAGTGTGTAGCTGGAGCTTTAGGACCCCAGCTTTTTACCTTTAAGTCTTTTCTGTTTTCTTTCTCTCTTTTCTTTTTCAGATTCCCTGTGGATAACCCCATCAGGTAGGACCCGTACACTTTGGTACGTTTGATGTTTGCCAGGGGCTTTATGGCACCTTACACTACGGCAACAAAAGTCTGAACACTTTCTATAAGTATAGTTCGTCACCCCTAATTTAGCATTATATGCATTGTCTTCGAATCATGTCTTTGGTCAATAGTTCCGCTACATCGGCTAGGGTAGTAAAGGGAGAACTACTGCGATTGTGTCCTGGTCTAAACGGATGAGCACCTCAGTAGAGGAAGCGGAAAACTGACTGCCATGATGCGGCGAGAGCTAGTTAGCTGTTCGGAGGTCTCAAATCGTTGGACATTTTTCCGCATTTCGCGAAGGATCGGTACTACCCGAGCAGACGCCGACAGCACTTTGGTTCGTACACAAGGGGTTACGCCTATGTTTTATTATAAAACTCCTATGGCTAAGTGGGGGCGTTCAAGCCGTATAGTCTGGTTGCCTAGTTTGTTGTGCTGAACAACTCCTTCAAGGACCATATAATTGGATCAAGATTGTTTAGATTCCATCCCGAACACCTCCGTACTACCTACGCGAGGGCTGAAGCCAACGACTGGTTAACCCTCAGATTTCATACAACACGGCCGCACAGGAGGAAACAATCAAAACATAATAAAAATTATATATTACAAAGCGGATTTGTTATCATCATACAAGACAAAATACGAGTGTATTCACTCAAAAATAATGTCCTGCCCGCACTGCGTGGCTACAATACGAGACCCCTCGAGGACATCCGCAAAATAGCGCTCGGGTGTACAGTGCTCCTTGCCCTTTGGCGGCCCCTTGGTCAGCTCGATGGCGTCCATTTTCGCCCACCACATCTTGTAGCGAGCAAAGGCCATAGCCGAACTATCAGGTCCCTCATGGCCAGCTCGGCTGCCTTGTGCAGCTCAACCAACTGTTTCAGCTGGTCGCTGAAGGATACCAGATGTTCTAGTCCAAGATATTGAGACCAAGACAGCTTCTTCGTTGAACTCCCTTCCTCGGCTCGATAGAATTCAGCAGCATTGGATACGTTGTGCGGCAAATCCGTAAACGCCCTTGTGGACCACCAAATTCGGGTAAGCAACAGGAGCGTTCTCTTCATCAACTTGCTTTGCATAATGAAAAACTTACCCACCGCAATCTTCTTAGCTACCTGGAGTTCCTGAAGAGCGCTCTGGGCTTCGGCTCGAGCCTCTTGTGTGCTCTGGCGAGCCTTGGCAAGTTCGGATGACTGCATCTTAGAATCACGCTCCAGGGACTCGTACTTCTTAACTGCATCCTGAAGCTCTTGCTGCACCTCCCTGACCCGGGCCTCGTGCTTTTCGCATGCAGCGCGTTCCTTGGCCGCTTTGTCCTCCGCCTCGGCTAATGCCTTCTTGAGGGCCGCCACCTCGGTCGTGGCCCCTAGCATAGTCCATGACACTTTAGTCAGCACGAAGTATTCATCCTTCCTAACATACACACACAGGTTACTGCATACCTTTGTTGTCCTCCAGCTGCGTCTTCACAAGACTGAGCTCTTCCTCGGCCCGCTCCAGGCTCCGCTTGAGTTTGGAGTGTTGGGGAACGTTGCAGAAAACAAAAAATTTCCTACGGTTTCACCAAGATCCATCTAGGAGTTCATCTAGCAACGAGTGATTAGAAGCATCTACGTACCTTGTAGATCGCGAGCGGAAGCGTTCAAAGAACAGGGATGAGGGAGTCGTACTCGACGTGATTCGAGTCACCGAAGATCCTTAGCACCGAACGGACGGCACCTCCGCGTTCAACACACGTACGGAACAGCCATGTCTCCTCCTTCTTGATCCAGCAAGGGGGAAGGAGAGGTTGAGGGAGATGGCTCCAGCAGCAGCACGACGGCGTGGTGGTGATGGAGCTGCAGTACTCCGGCAGGGCTTCGCCAAGCACTATGGAGGAGGAGGAGGTGTTGGAGAGGGAGAGGGAGGCACCAAAGATCAAGGTAAGAAGTCCTCCATCTCCCCCACTATATATAGGAGGGCCAAGGGGCGGGGCGCCAGCCCTAGGAGATCTAATCTCCTAGGGGGGTGCGGCCAAGGGGAGGAATCCCTCCTCCCCAAGGCACCTAGGAGGTGCCTTCCCCTCCTAGGACTCTTCCTCCTTGAAACCCTAGGTGCATGGGCCTCTTGGGGCTGGTGCCCTTGGCCCATGTAGGCCAAGGCGCACCCCCTACAGCCCATGTGGCCCCCCGGGACAGGTGGCCCCACCCGGTGGACCCCTGGGACCCTTCCGATGGTCCCGATACAATACCGGTGACCCCGAAACTTGTCCCGATGCCCGAAATAGTACTTCCTATATATAATTCTTTACCTCCGGACCATTCCGGAACTCCTCGTGATGTCCGGGATCTCATCCGGGACTCCGAACAACATTCGGGTTACTGCATATACATCTCCCTACAACCCTAGCATCACCGAACCTTAAGTGTGTAGACCCTACGGGTTCGGGAGACATGTAGACATGACCGAGATCGCTCTCCGGTCAATAACCAACAGCGGGATCTGGATACCCATGTTGGCTCCCACATGCTCCTCGATGATCTCATCGGATGAACCACGATGTCGAGGATTCAAGCAACCCCGTATACAATTCCCTTTGTCAATCGGTATGTTACTTGCCCGAGATTCGATCGTCGGTATCCCAATACCTCGTTCAATCTCGTTACCGGCAAGTCACTTTACTCGTACCGTAATGCATGATCCTGTGACCAGACACTTGGTCACTTTGAGCTCATTATGATGATGCATTACCGAGTGGGCCCAGTGATACCTCTCCGTCATACGGAATAACAAATCCCAGTCTTGATCCGTGTCAACCCAACAGACACTTTCGGAGATACCCGTAGTATACCTTTATAGTCACCCAGTTACGTTGTGACGTTTGGTACACCCAAAGCACTCCTACGGTATCCGGGAGTTACATGATCTCATGGTCTAAGGAAAGGATACTTGACATTGGAAAAACCCTAGCAAACGAACTATACGATCTTGTGCTATGTTTAGGATTGGGTCTTGTCCATCACATCATTCTCCTAATGATGTGATCTCGTTATCAATGACATCCAATGTCCATAGTCAGGAAACCATGACTATCTGTTGATCAACGAGCTAGTCAACTAGAGTCTTACTAGGGACATGTTGCTGTCTATTATTCACACATGTATTACGATTTCCGGATAACACAATTATAGCATGAATAAAGACAATTATCATGAACAAGGAAATATAATAATAATGCTTTTATTATTGCCTCTAGGGCATATTTCCAACAGTCTCCCACTTGCACTAGAGTCAATAATCTAGTTACATTGTGATGAATCGAACACCCATGGAATTCTGGTGTTGATCATGTTTTGCTCTAGGGAGAGGTTTAGTCAACGGATCTGCTACATTCAGGTCCGTGTGCACTTTACAAATATCTATGTCTCCATCTTGAACATTTTCACGAATGGAATTGAAGCGACGCTTGATGTGCCTTGTCTTCTTGTGAAACCTGGGCTCCTTGGCAAGAGCAATAGCTCCAGTGTTGTCACAGAAGAGCTTGATCGGCCCCGACGCATTGGGTATGACTCCTAGGTCGGTGATGAACTCCTTCACCCATATTGCTTCATGTGCTGCCTCCGAGGCTGCCATGTACTCCGCTTCACATGTAGATCCCGCCACGACGCTCTGCTTGCAACTGCACCATCTTAATGCCCCACCATTCAAAATATACACGTATCCGGTTTGAGACTTAGAGTCATCCAGATCTGTGTCGAAGCTAGCGTCGACGTAACCCTTTACGACGAGCTCTTCGTCACCTCCATAAACGAGAAACATTTCCTTAGTCCTTTTCAGGTACTTCAGGATATTCTTGACCGCTGTCCAGTGTTCCTTGCCGGGATTACTTTGGTACCTTCCTACCAAACTTACGGCAAGGTTTACATCAGGTTTGGTACACAGCATGGCATACATAATAGAACCTATGGCTGAGGCATAGGGGATGACACTCATCTCTTCTATATCTTCTGCCGTGGTCGGACATTGAGCTGAGCTCAATTTCACACCTTGCAACATAGGCAAGAACCCCTTCTTAGACTGATCCATATTGAACTTCTTCAATTTCTTATCAAGGTATGTGCTTTGTGAAAGACCTATGAGGCGTCTTGATCTATCTCTGTAGATCTTGATGCCTAATATATAAGCAGCTTCTCCAAGGTCCTTCATTGAAAAACTCTTATTCAAGTAGGCCTTAATGCTGTCCAAGAGTTCTATATCATTTCCCATCAAAAGTATGTCATCTACATATAATATGAGAAATGCTACAGAGCTCCCACTCACTTTCTTGTAAACGCAGGCTTCTCCATAAGTCTGCGTAAACCCAAACGCTTTGATCATCTCATCAAAGCGAATGTTCCAACTCCGAGATGCTTGCACCAGCCCATAAATTGAGCGTTGGAGCTTGCACACCTTGTTAGCATTCTTAGGATCGACAAAACCTTCCGGCTGCATCATATACAATTCTTCCTTAAGGAAACCATTAAGGAATGCCGTTTTGACGTCCATTTGCCATATCTCATAATCATAAAATGCGGCAATTGCTAACATGATTCGGACTGACTTTAGCTTCGCTACCGGTGAGAAAGTCTCATCGTAGTCAACCCCTTGAACTTGTCGATAACCCTTAGCGACAAGCCGAGCTTTATAGATGGTCACATTACCATCCGCGTTGTCTTCTTCTTAAAGATCCATTTATTTTCTATGGCTCGCCGTTCAACGGGCAAGTCAGTCAAAGTCCATACTTCATTTTCATACATGGATCCTATCTCGGATTTCATGGCTTCTAGCCATTTGTCGGAATCCGGGCCCGCCATCGCTTCTTCATAGTTCGAAGGTTCACCGTTGTCTAACAACATGATTTCTAAGATAGGGTTGCCGTACCACTCTGGTGCGGAACATGTCCTTGTGGACCTTCGAATTTCAGCAGGAGCTTGATCTGAAGTATCTTGATCATCATCATTAACTTCCTCTCTTGTCGGTGCAAGCACCTCAGAAACATTTTCTTGAGTTGCGCCATTTTCCGGTTCAAGAGGTAATACTTCATCAAGATCTACTTTCCTCCCACTTACTTCTTTCGAGAGAAACTCTTTCTCTAGAAAGGATCCATTCTTGGCAACAAAGATCTTGCCTTCGGATCTGAGGTACAAGGTATACCCAATAGTTTCTTTAGGGTATCCTATGAAGACGCATTTTTCCGACTTGGGTTCGAGCTTTTCAGTTTGAAGTTTCTTGACATAAGCATCGCATCCCCAAACTTTTAGAAACGACAGCTTAGGTTTCTTCCCAAACCATAATTCATACGGTGTCGTCTCAACGGATTTCGACGGAGCCCTATTTAAAGTGAATGCGGCAGTCTCTAAAGCATATCCCCGAAAAGATAGCGGTAAATCGGCAAGAGACATCATAGATCGCACCATATCTAATAGAGTGCGATTACGACGTTCGGACACACCATTACGCTGAGGTGTTCCAGGCGGCGTCAGTTGTGAAACTATTCCACATTTTCTTAAGTGTGTGCCAAACTCATGACTCAAGTATTCTCCTCCACGATCTGATCGTAGAAACTTGATTTTCCTGTCACGTTGATTCTCAACCTCACTCTGAAATTCCTTGAACTTTTCAAAGGTTTCAGACTTGTGTTTCATTAAGTACATATACCCATATCTACTCAAGTCATCAGTGAGGGTGAGAACATAACGATAGCCACCGCGAGCCTCAACACTCATTGGACCGCACACATCAGTATGTATGATTTCCAATAAGTTGGTTGCTCGCTCCATTGTTCCTGAGAACGGAGTCTTGGTTATTTTACCCATGAGGCATGGTTCGCACGTGTCAAATGATTCATAATCAAGAGGCTCTAAAAGTCCATCTGCATGGAGCTTCTTCATGCGTTTGACACCTATGTGACCAAGGCGGCAGTGCCACAAGTATGTGGGACTATCGTTGTCAACCTTACATCTTTTGGTTTTCACACTAAGAACATGTGTAGCATTACGTTCGAGGAAGAATAAACCATTCACCATCGGAGCATGACCATAAAACATATCTCTCATATAAATAGAACAACCATTATTCTCGGATTTAAATGAGTAGCCATCTCGAATTAAACAAGATCCTGATACAATGTTCATGCTCAAAGCTGGCACTAAATAACAATTATTAAGGTTTAAAACTAATCCCGAAGGTAAATGAAGAGGCAGCGTGCCGACGGCAATCACATTGACCTTGGAACCATTCCCGACGCGCATCGTCACCTCGTCCTTTGCCAGTCTCCGCTTATTCCGCAGCTCCTGTTTTGAGTTACAAATGTGAGCAACCGCACCGGTATCAAATACCCAGGAGCTACTACGAGTACTGGTAAGGTACACATCAATTACATGTATATCACATATACCTTTCGTTTTGCCGGCCTTCTTGTCCGCTAAGTATTTGGGGCAGTTCCGCTTCCAGTGACCACTTTCCTTGCAATAAAAGCACTCAGTCTCGGGCTTGGGTCCATTCTTTGGCTTCTTCCTGGCAGCTTGCTTGCCGGGCACGGCAACTCCCTTGCCGTCTTTCTTGAAGGTTTTCTTACCCTTGCCTTTCTTGAACTTAGTGGTTTTATTCACCATCAACACTTGATGTTCCTTCTTGACTTCTACCTCTACTGATTTCAGCATAGCAAATACTTCAGGAATGGTCTTTTCCATCCCCTGCATATTGAAGTTCATCACAAAGCTCTTGTAGCTTGGTGGAAGCGACTGGAGGATTCTGTCAATGACCGCGACATCCGGGAGATTAACTCCCAGTTGAGTCAAGCGGTTATGTAACCCAGACATAGTGAGTATGTTCTCACTAACAGAACTATTTTCCTCCATCTTACAGCTGAAGAATTTGTCGGAGACTTCATATCTCTCGACCCGGGCATGAGCTTGAAAAACCATTTTCAGCTCTTCGAACATCTCATATGCTCCATGTCTCTCAAAACGCTTTTGGAGCCCCGGCTCTAAGCTGTAAAGCATGCCGCACTGAACGAGGGAGTAGTCATCGGTACGTGCCTGCCAAGCGTTCATAACGTCTTGTTCTGCAGGGAGAACAGGTGCGTCACCCAGCGGTGCTTGTAGGACATAATCTTTCTTGGTAGCTATGAGGATGATCCTCAGGTTCCGGACCCAGTCCGTGTAGTTGCTGCCATCGTCTTTCAGCTTGGTTTTCTCTAGGAACGCGTTGAAGTTCAGGACTACGTTGGCCATTTGATCTACAAGACATATTGTAAATATTTTAGACTAAGTTCATGATAATTAAGTTCATCTAATCAAATTATTCAATGAACTCCCACTTAGATAGACATCCCTCTTCTAGTCATCTAAGTATAACATGATCCGAGTCAACTAGGCCGTGTCCGATCATCACATGAGACGGACTAGTCAACATCGGTGAACATCTTCATGTTGATCGTATCTTCTATACGACTCATGCTCGACCTTTCAGTCTTCTGTGTTCCGAGGCCATGTCTGTACATGCTAGGCTCGTCAAGTCAACCTAAGTGTTTGCATGTGTAAATCTGTCTTACACCCGTTGTATGTGAACGTTGGAATCTATCACACCCGATCATCACATGATGCTTAGAAACGAACGAACTGTCGCAACGGTGCACAGTTAGGGGGAACACTTCTTGAAATTATTATGAGGGATCATCTTATTTACTACCGTCGTTCTAAGTAAACAAGATGCAAAAACATGATAAACATCACATGCAATCAAATAATAATAGTGACATGATATGGCCAATATCACATAGCTCCTTTGATCTCCATCTTGGGGCTCCATGATCATCTTGTCACCGGCTTGACACCATGATCTCCATCATCATGATCTCCATCATTGTGTCTCCATGAAGTTGCTCGCCAACTATTACTTCTACTACTATGGCTAACGCGTTTAGCAATAAAGTAAAGTAATTTACATGGCGTTTCTCAATGACACGCAGGTCATACAAAAAATAAAGACAACTCCTATGGCTCCTGCCGGTTGTCATACTCATCGACATGCAAGTCATGATTCCTATTACAATAGCATGAACATCTCATACATCACATATATATCATTCATCATTCATCACAACTTTGGCCATATCATATCACAAAGCACTTGCTGCAAAAACAAGTTAGACGTCCTCTAATTGTTGTTGCAAGTTTTACGTGGCTGAAGTAGGGTTCTAGCAAGAACGTTTTCTTATCTACGTGAAAGCCACAACGTGATTTTTCAACTTCTATTTACCCTTCATAAGGACCCTTTTCATCGAATCCGCTCCAACTAAAGTAGGAGAGACAGACACCCACCAGCCACCTTATGCAACTTGTGCATGTTAGTTGGTGGAACCGGTCTCACGTAAGCGTACGTGTAAGGTTGGTCCGGGCCGCTTCATCCAACAATACCGTTGAAGCAAGATAAGACTAGTAGCGGCAAGAAAATTGACAACATCTACGCCCACAACAAATTGTGTTCTACTCGTGCAAGAAGAACTACGCATAGACCTAGCTCATGATGCCACTGTTGGGGAACGTTGCAGAAAACAAAAATTTTCCTACGGTTTCACCAAGATCCATCTAGGAGTTCATCTAGCAACGAGTGATTAGAAGCATCTACGTACCTTGTAGATCGTGAGCGGAAGCGTTCAAAGAACGGGGATGAGGGAGTCGTACTCGACGTGATTCGAATCACCGAAGATCCTTAGCACCGAACGGACGGCACCTCCGGGTTCAACACACGTACGAAACAGCCACGTCTCCTCCTTCTTGATCCAGCAAGGGGGAAGGAGAGGTCGAGGGAGATGGCTCCAGCAGCAGCACGACGGTGTGGTGGTGATGGAGCTGCAGTACTCCGGCAAGGCTTCGCCACGCACTATGGAGGAGGAGGAGGTGTTGGAGAGGGAGAGGGAGGCACCAAAGATCAAGGTAAGAGGTCCTCCATCTCCCCCACTATATATAGGAGGGCCAAGGGGGGGGGCGGCCCTAGGAGATCTAATCTCCTAGGGGGGTGCGGCCAAGGGGAGGAATCCCTCCTCCCCAAGGCACCTAGGAGGTGCCTTCCCCTCCTAGGACTCTTCCTCCTTGAAACCCTAGGCGCACGGGCCTCTTGGGGCTGGTGCCCTTGGCCCATGTAGGCCAAGGCGCACCCCCTACAGCCCATGTGGCCCCCCAGGACAGGTGGCCCCACCCGGTGGACCCCCGGGACCCTTCCGGTGGTCCCGGTACAATACCGGTGACCCCGAAACTTGTCCCGATGCCCGAAATAGCACTTCCTATATATAATTCTTTACCTCCGGACCATTCCGGAACTCCTCGTGACGTCCGGTATCTCATCCGGGACTCCGAGCAACATTCGGGTTACTGCATATACATATCCCTACAACCCTAGCGTCACCGAACCTTAAGTGTGTAGACCCTACGGGTTCGGGAGACATGTAGACATGACCGAGATCGCTCTCCGGTCAATAACCAACAGCGGGATCTGGATACCCATGTTGGCTCCCACATGCTCCTCGATGATCTCATCGGATGAACCACGATGTCGAGGATTCAAGCAACCCCGTATACAATTCCCTTTGTCAATCGGTATGTTACTTGCCCGAGATTCGATCGTCGGTATCCCAATACCTCGTTCAATCTCGTTACCGGCAAGTCACTTTACTCGTACCGTAATGCATGATCCCGTGACGAGACACTTGGTCACTTTGAGCTCATTATGATGATGCATTACCGAGTGGGCCCAGTGATACCTCTCCGTCATACGGAGTGACAAATCCCAGTCTTGATCCGTGTCAACCCAACAGACACTTTCGGAGATACCCGTAGTATACCTTTATAGTCACCCAGTTACGTTGTGACGTTTGGTACACCCAAAGCACTCCTACGGTATCCGGGAGTTACACGGTCTCATGGTCTAAGGAAAGGATACTTGACATTGGAAAAACCCTAGCAAACAAACTATACGATCTTGTGCTATGTTTAGGATTGGGTCTTGTCCATCACATCATTCTCCTAATGATGTGATCTCGTTATCAATGACATCCAATGTCCATAGTCAGGAAACCATGACTATCTGTTGATCAACGAGCTAGTCAACTAGAGGCTTACTAGGGACATGTTGGTGTCTATTATTCACACATGTATTACGATTTCCGGATAACACAATTATAGCATGAATAAAGAAAATTATCATGAACAAGGAAATATAATAATAATGCTTTTATTATTGCCTCTAGGGCATATTTCCAACACGGAGACCTCCGCAGTATGAGCTGCAGCAGCCAGCAGCAACGCCTGCTTATTCACATAGACATCATATGTTAAACTCCTACGAAACTCGTTTTGATCCTTTGTTCGGCTTTTATTTCCGAATGCCGAAGAGAGCATCAGGGGCTACTGTCTACGCTGTGATATTCTTTCTACAATTATTATTACCTCAAAGCCTATTAAAAGGCTAGTGCGGGCTTCGGTCAGTCCACTTTTGGCAGACTAAACCTTTTTTATCACTGTACCCATGAGGGCACGATGCACATCTACAATGGGAGAATCTCACAGTGCTTCCAGTAGATCATCCGGTGCCTCTGGTCGGACAGAGGTCACCAGCGTAACAGGCACACCCCCTCCTTTTCAGGGAAGGCCGTTCGCTAGACTCTGGAGCCGTACAGGTCTCCGGAATGATATCCGGCTGAGGGCCGGATGGAACTCGGCCTCCACCATCAGTCTCCATGGGGGTTTCCTCCCCCATGTGTACTTTGTTGGGGAAGTCCCTTTGGAGTCACCCTTGGACACCGCCCTGATGATCTCCGGAGCCTCCCCTTTGTTGGGGAAGGCCCTTTGGGACACCACCTCGCCAACACTCTTGGGCGAGGTAGAGTGAGCAGGTGGCGGCGACATGCTAGCCATCTCCTTTGAGTCTAGCGAGCCCTCTGTCCAGGACTACGGAGAACCGTCGCGGGCCGGACTGCAATAGCATAAATTAAACATATTAATATTGCAAAGGGGAAGGGCCGAACATTTGGGCGAGCATAAGGTCTTGGGTACTTACGAAGCGGCCCAAGGCTTGGTCCGGGGCATTCGTTCCGAACTGCTATCGACATCCCAAGTGGAGTTATCCACGAGGGAGCCCTTCCCCCTCTTGGGTTCCTTCGCCTCCAGGTTTGTGGAGGCCACCCTTTTCTTCCTTCCCCCTCGGGGGGGAGTTGTCTTCCTCCTCCTCGTCGCTGTCTTGGGTGACCGAAGGGTCAGTCTCTTCTTCGGACGATAGTTCCGAAGAATCCTTTCGACGAAGGCCACTCCTGGTCCCCTTGGCTGCCTTTTTGGTCTTCTTCTCTGGCACGTCATAAGGCGCCGGGAACAACGTCTTCGTCAGGAGTGAGGCCTCTTCGTCTTCGGGTAGCGGGGCTGGACAGTTAATCCGCCTCGCTATGTCGACCTAGGCCTAAGGAAAAAATTGATAGGAGAGCTTAGACTTCTTTCTCACAATACACTAGTAAAGGTTATGCCTTAAGAGCATGAAAAAACTTACCGAATTAGCTTGGCGCTTTGAGCTAAGCCCACGATCCTCGGTTGTAGGCGGTGGCGTCTCGCCGGCCTTGAAGATCACTTTCCAAATATCCTCGTGCATTGTGCCAAAGAGCTCTAGCGGCGTCTGGTGCTTGGCCGGATCGAATTCCCATAAATAACAAGTCCGGCATTGGCACGGGAGGATCCGGCAGATAAGCATAACCTGGATCACATTGACAAGCTTAATCTTTCTGGATATCATGTTCTGGACGCACATCTGGAGCCCTGTCAGCTCGCTCGGAGCACCCCAGGTTAGGCCCTTCTCTTGCCAAGAGGTGAGCCGCATCGAAACTCTGGATCGGAATTGGGGGGCCGTCGTCCAATTAGTGTCGCGCAGCTCGGTGATGTAGAACCACCCTGATTGCCACCCCTTCACTATATCCACGAAAGAACCTTCAAGCCAGGTGACGTTGGGCATCTTACCCAACATAGCTCCTCCGCACTCTGCATGTTGGCCTCTCACCACCTTTGGCTTCACATTAAAGGTCTTCAGCCATAGGCCGATGTGAGGTGGAATGCGGAGAAAGGCCTCACACACGACTATAAATGTCGAGATGTTGAGGATAAAGTTAGGGGCTAGATCATGGAAGTCTAGCCCATAATAAAACATTAATCCGCGGACAAACGGGTGGAGAGGGAATCCCAACCCGCGGACAAAAATGTGTGAGGAACACCACTCTCTCATGAGGCTCGGGGGTGGGGACGATCTGTCCCTCGGCCAGGAGTCGGTGAATGATCTCCTTGGCCAGGTATCCAGACTCTCGGAGCTCCTCTATATTTTCCCTCTTAATAGAGGAGGTCATCTACTTGTCGCCGGCTCCGGATCCGGGCATGGTTGGGTGCTGGTTTGAATGAGGACTTGGGCGTTGGAGCTCGAGGATGGAGAGGCAGGAGGAAAGCGTGGGGGGAGAAAGGGGAATCTTATCTCCTTATAAGGGCGGTGAATAACGAACGCCCCCCCCCCATTCACCTTAAAATTCGCCTGCTCCCAAGGGCTGTGTAAATGGCACGGTTGGGTTACCCACACCCATATTGATGAGAATCCCGTGGTAAGGGGACACGATCTCTGCTTTGTCAAGACGTGCCAATGACAACCACATCTCGAAACATGGGATGAAAAATGGTTCGAAATTATGACCGGACAGGCGTGACATCACATTACTAAAGTTGTCAGTAGATGGGACTCGTGTGTTATTATATTCTCTCTATGGTTGTGTGCGGTGTGTTTTACTGGTCCGGACACATTTGTTTCATCCGAAGACTATTTTTTGAAGTTCGGAAGGAGGAACCCGCCTTGCAATGCTGAAGACAGCACTACGCGCCGGATACCTTTTTATTGAAGCCTGGTTCAGGGGCTACTGAGGGAGTCCTGGACTAAGGGGTCCTCGGACGTCGACCTATTGTCTATGGGCCGGACTGATGGGCTGTGAAGATACGAAGACTGAAGACTACACCCGTGTCCGGAAAGGACTCTCCTTGGCATGGAAGGCAAACTTGGCGAACAACTATGAAGATTCCATATTATGTAACCGACTCTATGTAACCCTAGATCCCCCCGGTGTCTATATAAACCGGAGGAATTAGTCCGGATAGGGGATACTCAATATCGTAGTCATACAGGCTAGACTTCTAGGGTTTAGCTATTACGATCTCGTGGTAGATCAACTCTTGTAACACTCATATTCATCAAGATCAATCAAGCAGGAAGTAGGGTATTACCTCCATAGAGAGGGCCCGAACCTGGGTAAACATCGTGTCCCCTATCTCCCGTTACCATCAACCTTAGACGCATAGTTTGGGACCCCCTACCCGAGATCCGCCGGATTTGACACCGACAATCGCAACTCGGCTCGGCGGATCAAGGGGGTCCGGAATACTGTCGCCATCGGAATAACCCCCAAACCGGCCATCTTGCAGTGGGTACAAGGACTCGGTCTCTCCGGTAGATGACTCGTCATCAAAGTAAACGACGGTTTCGCCACCAGATACCGATCTATCCTCATATTCCACTCCATGGATGACTCCCACGAAGGCACGCTTCATGGCAGGCTGAACCCGGGCGAATGTCGCACGCTGAGCCATTTCGACGATGTTGGTGCAGATATCCGGCTCAGGGCCTGGTTCACCAATCTTGCCAATGAAAACATGTATACCACCAAAGGGGACCCGGTACCCATACTTGATTGAGCCGGCCTCGGGGCCCCTAGCCTGCATCGTCGATGTAGAGCTTGCCGCGACGACTCTTGGTCATCCGGCCCACAACGTATCCCTTGAGCCCATCGAAGCTTCCCTCTAAGAACTTGAAACCATCGTGCCATAGCCCCACGGTGGGCGCCAACAGTCGTGGGATTGTCACGGGAGATGTCCTAGTGTGAGGACTTAGTCGTGGAGCCATCACAACATAGTAGCTTAAAGGGGTCAAAGCAGAGAAAGGACGCAAGGATTTATACTGGTTCGGCCCCTTGCGGTGAAGGTAAAGCCTACTCCAATTATAATGGGATTGCTAGGGTTTCGATGACCAGGGAGCGAATCTGCTTTGCCTGGCTCTTGAGTTGTTGTTTCTTGTCCTTGAACCGCCGTCGGGTCGTCCCTTTATATACAGGTTGACACCCGGCGGTTTACAGAATCCCTGCCGGCTCATAAATGTGTCCGGCTTGGTTTCTATCCTTTCCTATCTTACAACACAAGTTACACGCCTTATGGCGGTTTATGTCTATGGGCCCTAATCCGCCTTTGGGCCCTGTGCCTTTAGATCTCTTATAGTAAAGCACCATGCTCATTGTCTTCATGGGCTTCAATATGGATAACTATTTATGGGTATAACCCGACCCCTCCTAGGCGGTTTATACTCAGTAGTTATATCTCCAACACCGGGGATACTTTCCCGGATGTTTCCCCCCTTCACCGGTATCACCTGTCCCTACGTTAGGTCACCCCTAGCACAACGTGTTGCTGCATCTTGATTTGTGTTACATTTGATTGCTCTATTATTTATTGTGTTCCTCCTCTGTTACTTATTTCCGGTAGACTCCAAGACCGCTGCCGATGTTCATGTGTTCGACTATATCGTAGATGACCCCTCCTTCTTGCTAGAGCAAGCAGGCAAGCCCCCCGTGATCACTAGATATCTCCTATTCTTCTCCCTACTGCCTGAATTAGAGTAGTGTAGCATGTTATTACTTTCCATTAATCCTATTCCGATGCATAGCATGTCCTTGCTACTACTGTTGTTACCTTTACCTGCAATCCTAAATGCTTAGTATAGGATGCTAGTATTTCATCAGTGGCCCTACATTCTTATCCGTCTACAATGCTATACTATCAGGCCTGATCACTTAGGAGGTGATCACGGGTATATACTATACATATTACACCTGATACATGTAGTGACAAAAGTCGGGTCGGCTCGTTGAGTACCCGCAAGTGATTCCAATGTGGAGGGCTGAAGGGGCAAGTGGTTCCATCCAGGTACTGGTGGGCCTGGGTTCCCGACGGCCCCCGACTGTTACTTTGTGGTGGAGCGACCGGGCAGGTTGACACCACCTAGGTGAGAGGTGGGCCTGGTGCTGGTCGGTGTCCGTGGTTACTTCAAAATAAAACGCTTAACGAGAATTTGGTATTTGATCTGAGTCTGGCCAATCTCCTATATGCACTAACCAACTATGCGGGAACAGTTATGGGCACTCGACGTCGTGGTATCAGCTGAAGCCTTCTTGATGTCGGCAACTAGGCGGCGCGCGCCGGGTTGGACTAGAACGCCTGCTCTTGTATAAGGGAGGCTAGGTCTGCTCGCCGGCCGTGTTCGCAACGTGCAGGTGTGCAATGGGCGATGGGCCTAGACCCCTGCGCCATAGGATTTAGACCGGCGTGCTGACCTCTCTGTTGTGCCTAGGTAGGGCTGCAGCGTTTTGATCTTTCGAGGCCGGGCATGACCCAGGAAAGTGTGTCCGACCAAAGGGGATCAAGCGTGTTGGTAAAAGTGGTGCACCCCTGCAGGGAAGTTTATCTATTCGAATAGCCGTGTCCCTCAGTAAAAGGATGACCCGGAGATGTACCTTAACCTTATGACAATGTAACGCCCCAGATATAACTTTCCCAATTTGTAATCCAACTCTTGCCGTTTCCGGCGTTAAGTTATATTTATTTCTCGGGTTCAGGTCTTTGTCTCCGTGTGTTGTTTTAATTTTCATGCATCTCGTGTCATGTCATCATGTGCATTGCATTTGCATACGTGTTCATCTCATGCATTTGAGCATTTTCCCCGTTGTCCGTTTTGCATTCCGGCGCTTCGTTCTCCTCCAGTGGTCATTTCTAGCTTTCTTTCGTGTGTGGGGATTAAACATTTCCGGATTGGACCGAGACTTGCCAAGCGGCCTTGGTTTACTACCGGTAGACCGCCTGTCAAGTTTCGTATCAATTGGACTTCGTTTGATACTCCAACGGTTAACCGAGGGACTGAAAAGGCGTCGTGTGTGTTGCAGCCCAACACCCCTTCAATTTGGCCCAAAACCCACCAAACTCAGCTCCATCATCTAGAGCGTTCGATCACGATCGCGTGGCCGAAAACCGCACCTCTTTTGGACTCTCCTAGCTCCACTTATGCCTATAAATAGCCCCCCCCCCCCCGTTTTCGGATCTCGGATCTCTCCCTGTCCAACCCTAAAAAAACAGATCCCCGCCACCGACGAACACGTCCGCCCCCGGCCGGACAGTGTCCGCCGCCGCCTTCGTCCAACCGGGTCACGCCAAGTGGCGCCGCCGCCTTCCACCACCGCCGGGCCCGAAGGCCCAGGGCAGGCCCTCCGCCGCTCCCGCCCGGGCCGACCTCGCCCGCACCCCGCCGCCATCTCCTCCGCGCCGCCCGCCGCCCGCTCTGCCGGCCGCGCCACCTGCCGTCCGCGAGCCGCCCGCCGCCACCCGCTTCGCCGACCGCCGCCGCCGACGCCAAGCCTCGCCGCCGCCACGGGAGCTCACCGGAGCCGCCTCCCCACGCCTTCCTCCGGCCGGCCCCGGCCCCCTTCTCCTCCCCGCCGACGAGCGGCCTCGCCCGAGACCTCGGGAACCGTGCGTGCTACAGTGCATATCTGAGATCTAAAATACCTAGGGTTGACTTTTCCCTCTCCTCCCAGTATTTTTATGCCTACTTTGACCGGCCGTATCTCCGCATCCGTAGCTCCGATTTGGGCATATAATATATCAAAATGTTCGCCTCGACGAGTACATCATTTCATTCCATTGCATCATTTTCATTTGAGCTCATCTTGATACCGAAAATGCTGTTAGAAGAGGGCTTCGAGAGTTAATTGTCAGATCTGCTAGTTCATCTTAGACTTTTGTCATTTTTGCCATGATTATTGTGTGCATGCTATGCCTGTGAGTCCTTCATATGTTTTGTTAAGCATTTTGTCTTCTTTCCAGAGGTGCAACCCATGAATTTTTAGGATGTGTTTGGTGACTTGTGCAAGCTTGCAAAGTGAGGCACCCGGTAAATCTGTTTTCAGAGACTTAGATGTTTTCACTAAGTCTGGGATTATTTAGTTCGTGATGCCATATGTTCAGCTTGTTTCCTAGTGATCCGTGCCTCTTTTGAGGATGATCAGTAAGGGAGTTTTTTTAATCATGTTATGCTCTATCCATCCATGTCTTTGTTTGCAATTATGGAGCACCCTAGCTTGAGTCAATCGAGCTCTACTTTTGCTTCATGGTGAATCTGGGCAGATCGTCAACTCGTTTGCGATTTTGCCGATGCTATTGTAGTTGATCCGTGCATGCTATGCCATTGTTCTTGCCATGTCTACCTAGAATTTTGTGCCTTCTTAATGGATGTATGCTTGCATTGCCATGAATTGCACCGTAGTGAGTGCATCGAGCTTGTTTACATGCCTTCGTGAGTTATATTTCAGCATGTCTCAGTTTTCACTAAGTCTGAAAACTGATTGTGTTTTTGCTATGTTCGTGTGCCGTTAGTATATTTTATGAACCCTTTTGGCCCCAGGTCACTTTGTGACTTTTGTTAAGCTTGTTGAGTAGCTCCATGCCATGTTCTTACTTGTCTTAATCAGGTCATGTATCATGTTGTTTTGCTGCTCCGAAGAGGGCTTCGTGATCTGAAATTTCAGACAAGTGTTAATTTCACTAAGTCTGGAATCTGTTTTGCATTTGCGTTTTTGCCATGCTTGTTTGAACCTCATAATGGATGAATTGGCCGTGGCTCAGTGCTAGTCTTTTGTTAAGCATCTTGTGTGCATCCCTGACATGCATTTTGTTGTCAGGTTTGGTGGTTGTAGCATGTTCATCTCATTGCATTTAGATGCCTACTTGCTGTAAATCGCAGACAGGTGTCATATCTTAAAACGCTTGCCATTTCCAAACCGTAACTCCGATTCTGATGATCTTTATATCGTTTTCAAGCGATTTCATCTCATCCTTCCAGTGTCACACTTGGAATTCCATGTTGACGCCAGGTTCATGCATTTCCTGTTATATCTTGCATTTTGCATCCCGCATCGCATCCCGCATAGCATATCGTCATTTCATCATATTGCTTGGTTTTGCACGTGGTTGATTGTATCCTTGTTGCTTGTTTGTCTTGTTGGGTAGAGCCGGGAGACGAGTTCGCTACCGAGGAGCCCGTTGAGTTTGCTTTTGAGGATCCAGTCAACTCTGACAACTGTGCAGGCAAGATGATCATACCCTCGAAATCACTACTATCTTTGCTATGCTAGTTTGCTCGCTCTTTGCTATGCCAATGCTACGATGCCTACCATTTGCTTGTCAGCCTCCCAAATTGCCATGTCAAACCTCTAACCCACCTTGTCCTAGCAAACCGTTGATTGGCTATGTTACCGCTTTGCTCAGCCCCTCTTATAGCGTTGCTAGTTGCAGGTGAAGATTGGAGGCCGTTCCTTATTGGAACATTTATTTACTTGTTGGGATATTATTATATTGCTATGTTATCTTAACGCATCTATATACTTGGTAAAGGGTGGAAGGCTCGGCCTCTCGCCTAGTGTTTTGTTCCACTCTTGCCGCCCTAGTTTCCGTCACATCGGTGTTATGTTCCCGGATTTTGCGTTCCTTATGCGGTTGGGTTATAATGGGAACCCCTTGATAGTTCGCCTTGATTAAAGCTTTTCCAGCAATGCCCAACCTTGGTTTTACCATTTGTCACCTAGTGTTTTCTTTCCCTTGGGTTCTGCAGACTCAAGGATCATCTTATTTTAACCCCCCCCCGGGCCAGTGCTCCCTCTGAGTGTTGGTCCGAAATGAGCTGCCTGCGGGGCCACCTCAGGGAAACTTGAGGGTTGGTTTTACTCGTAGCTAGTCTCATCTGAGTGTGCCCTGAGAAAGAGATATGTGCAGCTCCTATCGGGATTTGTCGGCACATTCGGGCGGTGTTGCTGGTCTTGTTTTAACCTGTCGAAGTGTCTTGAGTTACCGAGATACCGAGTCTGATCGAAACGTCTTGGGAGGAGGTCTATTCCTTCGTTGACCGTGAGAGCTTGTCATGGGCTAAGTTGGGACTCCCCTGTAGGGATTGAACTTTCGGAAGCCGTGCCCGCGGTTATGGGCAGATGGGAATTTGTTAATGTCCGGTTGTAGATAACTTGAACCTTAATTAATTAAAATGAATCAACTGAGTGTGTTACCGTGATGGCCTCTTCTCGGCGGAGTCCAGGAAGTGGACACGGTGTTGGAGTTATGCTTGCGCAGGTTGCTCTCTAGTTTCTCGCTCGTGCTTGCCTCCTCTTCTCGCTCTCTTTTGCGAATAAGATAGCCACCATATATGCTAGTCGCTTGCTGCAGCTCCACATAAATTTGCCTTACCCCTTCCTATAAGCTTAAATAGTCTTGATCGCGAGGGTGCGAGATTGCTGAGTCCCTGTGGCTCACAGATACTATAACTCCAGATGCAGGTCCAGGTGATTCCGCTCCAGGTGACGAGTACGAGCTCAAGTGGGAGTTCGACGAGGACTCTCAGTGTTACTACGTTTCCTTTCCTGATGATCAGTAGTGGTGCCCAGTTGGGGGTGATTGGGACCGTTGTCGCATGTTTGGTTTTCTTCTATTTTGGCGCCGTAGTCGGGCCATGAGTGTTTTGGATGATGTAATGTTATTTTTGTACTTTGATGTGACGTGGCGAGTGTAAGCCAACTATGTTCTTCCCTTCATTATTCATATTACATGGGATGTTGTGAAGATTGCCTAACTTGCGACATATGCCTTCAATGCGATTATGTCTCTAAGTCGTGCCTCGACACGTGGGAGCTATAGTCGCATCGAGGGTGTTACAGACAACCAGAACCGGATACTTAATAAAACACACCCTTTCAAGTTCCAGATACAACCCGGTGATCGCTCTATCACAGGGCGACGAGGGGAGGATCGCCGGGTAGGATTATGCTATGCAATGATACTTGGTGAACTTACCATCTACTCTCTTCTATATGCTTCAAGATGGAGGCTGCCAGAAGTGTAGTCTTCGATAGGACTAGCTACCCCCCTCTTATTCTGGCATTCTATAGTTCATTCCACAGATACTACCCATTTCATTGATACCAATGCATATGTGGTGTAGATCCTTGCTTGTGAGTACTTTGGATGAGTACTCACGGTTGCTTTCCTACTTCTTTTTCCCCTTTTCCCGTTTACTGCGATCATATGATGGAGTCCAGGAGCCAGAGGATCCCGAGGATGATTCTACATGGAGTTCGACTTCGAGGAGTAATTAGGAGGTCCCAGGAAGGCGACCTTGCCTTTTTGATTGTTGCTATGTTTATGCCAGCCTTCTTAAGGCAATCTTGTTTAACTTATGTCTGTACTCAGATATTGTTGCTTCCGCTGACTCTTGTGTATTCAAGCTTATGTATTCGAGCCCTCGAGGCCCCTGGCTTGTAATATAAAGCTTGTATTATTTTAAATTTTTGTCTAGAGTTGTGTTGTGATATCTTCCCATGAGTCCTTGATCTTGATCGTACACATTTGTGTGTATGGTTAGTGTACGGTCAAATCGGGGGCGTCACAAGTTGGTATCAGAGCCGATTGCCTGTAGGAATCCCCCTTCCAAACTCCTTGGCCGAATTTGAGTCTAGTCATTCAAAAAACTGTTACTAACATGGCTGTATGGCTTACAGGCCCACGTCGCCATTGGGTGGTATTAGGATATTTTATTCCTCGATCCTTACTCTGGGACTCTAATCTCTCTTCTATTCGGGTTAAATGATTTTGTTAACTCTAACTCTAGGTTATCATAATTACTTCCTCCCAGAGAGCCCCTCACTGCAGATGATTGCTTGGAGCACGTAAGGATTTCCAAGATACTCTCCGATGTTCTCTCGTGACTTTGTGCATGTTGCTTTTGCAATTCCCTACCACCGAAATATCTCTATAGATAAATACATAGACCTGTCATTCTTACTTTTATTCCCAGTTGATCTGGTTATTACAAGATTCCCTGTAATTATCTCTATAGTTCCGAAAATACTTTGTGCCTACTACCTTGCAGTTCTTTTCCACCTTAATACCCCTACGGATAATTTCTCGCACTTATCGAGTATCCTCTCATCCCGAGTTCATTCATGTATATCACAAAAGTCTTCGAAATACCATTCGATTTTTCGAAAATCCTCAACAGCCTATTGCTCTTGAAATTCTTGCTTGCTTGTATTATGATTAATCCCATAAGTCTAGTAATCTTATTGGCATCCTTTGTCATTATCATTTTGAGTACGTTGGTTCAATATGTTGCGAATGCTTGCAGTCCTCAATCAGATCCTAGAATTCATCCTTCCGACTCAACCGTCATTTTAAACATGATGTGGATCTCGACCAATTAAATTACCATCAATTGTGCCCCTAAGCCTACTCAACTTATCCATCATTTATCAGAGTGTTTGCTTCTGATCCCTTGAATTGGAAATCAAAATTCCTTTGCATTTGAGCTTTCAATTAGTCAGTTGTTTCTATAATCCAATGCCCTGACATTGTTTATCCTTTGGTTGTGTGCCAAGGCTCACATTAGCCCCGTAATGGACCGTCAGATCCTTTGTGGAATTATCATCCGATAGTGTCCTTCGTATACAAAAACCTTGAGAAGTTCTTTCCCTGACACATAATGCCATTGATAAATCCTATTCTCTAATTTGGCCAACCATGCTCGACTCTCGAGCTGGTGATATTTACTCTTGAAGCTTGTGGTATATGTTTCTAAGATGCCCTGATGGGTTGAACCTATGCCTTCCTTACTCTGTGTGAACCCGAAACATTTCATGGGTCATACTTATCTGGTATTGCACCAGGTAAAACTTTAAACAACTAATTTCATTTTCGAAAAGTGAGAGGTGAATGGAAGGTTATACATTGAAGAAGTGGGAGTCGACCTTGAACTTGTGTTCATGCCCATGGACATGATGTAGATCCTATCATGGAAGCTTCTTGTAATAGCAACTATTTCCTTGATATAATATCATCTCGTATATGTGAATTGATCCTTTGCAATCGTGGTTCCGACCATATTTGCTCCTTGATTCCATTTCTCAGGCAAGTGAAAACACTTGGTCTTCTGCAGATCAATACATATCCGCAACCCCTATGTCGATCTTCCTTCGAGTAATACCCTCTAGTATCTCAAGAATATCAAAGAACGGTGTTGCTTCATATGAGTCTTCATCTAGTATTGCTTCTCAACGATTTCAGATTTCCCCCGGGTTCTAAGTTATTTCACTCGAGAACACCAAATAAGTGAATCGATTCCGCACTTCGATCAATAACTCTAACTAATTTTCATTGCTTACGAGTTTAATAATCCTTCAATTCATTCCTAGCCTGATCGGCTATATCAATATTGTGCTAAATTTTAATTGTGCTACCTGGTCCTTCTTTCCAGAGCAAAATTTTCGATGATGAGCTAACCTTACGTCGATCTTCCTCACCATATCATTTCTCCTTAAACAGCAAGCTTGATATCGAGTTTGTGCCGTACCCTTGGTTCCAATAACTTTTCGCTTCATCATTCATTTGACTTGAAGTCATTGCTGATCAATTACATCTTCATGAAAACTCTCGACAAAGGTGTCGTGATCATCATCAACATTCTGGGTTCTTCCAGGATATCAATCGAATTCATGATGAGAAATACCATCCTTGCCCCTTGATGATTTGTGTTATCATCGACAACATTCTTGCCTTCCCCCCAACACGAACTTGTTCCTGTTTTGAGTTATACCTTGAGTACCTTACTATCTAGCTCGTGTTTTGTTCAACCTTGGAGTATTACCATCTTTTATGTTAAGAATGTGGTGAGAATTTCACCACCTCTTAAGAGTTCTTGATATAATGATACTTCTCACCATCACCATTCTTTCTTGGTCCCCATGTTGATTCTAACTAGGATACCAATAGGTGAACGGTGCTGCTTGAATTATGCACTTCTAGCAACCCTATTGCTTTGAAGTTAATGGACAACCGTTCGTTCGTAGACTATTGGTTATTGAATCACCATTCTAACATAGATCATGCTACCTAAGCCCATATTTTGGGTGCACCTTTCAACCAATGTTTAATTATGTATTTTTTTCCTCGAGCATACATCATTATATCATTTGATCTGTCAAATGTTATCTCCTTGTTCATTTAATTGTGAAAATATATGTTTATGGAAATCTTGATGACTTGTCGCTGAGTCCATCAGTCACCTCCTCATCCTCTCCTTGGTTTAATGATGAACTCTTGTTTCGTAACTCGCTTCCACAGTTCATTTCCTGAGAATCTTACAATGTCATCCCGTCAATTCGTGTTGTACCTTTTTCTTCTCAAACATCCTGAGTCTGAGGTATCTAGACACCAATCAGATCTGAGTCTCGGTCAAATATGATGGTTGGAACATATTTCCAAGAGTTATAACATTGGTCTTTATATGACCCGGTAAGGTGATGTCATGCCTAGCACACCTGGACGAAGGACCTATTGTTATAGTTCCATTTTAGCAAGGTTAGCCATTCTCCCATGAGGAAATTGTAAACTTATTCTATAAGTTGTTCTTGATGGATCCTTTGTGTATCCAAAGTTTGACATTTACTTGATGACCATGTCAGTGCTATCTTGAAGCATGACTGTGGTACTCAAACATCAACAAGAACATTGGAAGCATAATGCTAAATGGTTCTTAAGTGATTATCCGAACACTGTAGTATGGGTAACATCATGAAATTCCTTGCCCCTCTACTTAATTGGTCGTCTACTTGTTGTCCTGACATGGATGGGAAAGATATACTCTTGATACTTGAGTATAACCACATTTCCTTCCATTGTTCTAATTAGTATACTAATCACCTTTCCTTTCCATTGGTTTGTTTAAACTGATAATCACATTTTCCTTTCTGTTGGTTTGTTTACCCTTTCTTGTGATCTACACATAATCTAAGCAGTAATAATTCATTGCTTATGTAACACCCTAGTTCTACAACTCTGCCAGTAAGACCATGCTACTATTGTTTATGACCTTCCGGTAACCACCGATGGACGAGAACCTTGCCTAATGGTTTGCCTCGTTCCAACGAGCAAGAAAATGGTTCTCTTCGACCCTTGCCCTTGGTACCAATGATGATGCCAACATAACTGACAAGCTATCCTATGACATGCCTTGCTATCATATCCGTGCAAGATGTCGCCACTCTTCCTACTCTGAACACACAAGGTGGGCCCATGATACGTCTCCAATGTATCTATAATTTTTTATTGTTCCATGCTATTATATTATCTGTTTTGGATGTTTAATGGGCTTTATTATACACTTTTATATTATTTTTGGGACTAACCTACTAACCCAAGGCCCAGTGCAAATTGTTATTTTTCCTATTTCAGTGTTTCGCAGAAAAGGAATATCAAACGGAATCCAAACGGAATGAAACCTTCGGGAGAGTTATTTTTAGAACAAACGTGATCCACGGGACTTGGAGTAGACGTCAAGAAAGAAGCGAGGAGGCCACGAGGCAGGGAGGGGCGCCTGCCCCCCATGGGCACGCCCCCACCCTCCTGGGCCCCTCGCAGCTCCACCGACCTACTTCTTCCTCCTATATATATCCATATACCCCAAAAACATCCAGGAGCACCACAAAACCCTATTTCCACCGCCACAACCTTTTGTACCCAAGAGATCCCATCTTGGGGCTTTTTCTAGAGCTCCGCCGGAGGGGGAATCGATCACGAAGGGCTTCTACATCAACACCATAGCCTCTCCGATGATGTGTGAGTAGTTTACCACAGACCTTTGGGTCCATAGTTATTAGCTAGATGGCTTCTTCTCTCTCTTTGGATCTCAATACAAAGTTCTCCTCCATCTTCTTAGAGATCTATTCGTTGTAATTCTTTTTGCGGTGTGTTTGTCGAGATCCGATGAATTGTGGGTTTATGATCAAGTTTATCTATGAACAATATTTGATTCTTCTCTGAAATATTTTATGTATGATTTGTTATCTTTGCAAGTCTCTTCAAATTATCAGTTTGGTTTGGCCTACTAGATTGATCTTTCATGCAATGGGAGAAGTGCTTAGCTTTGGGTTCAATCATGTGGTGTCCTTTCCCAGTGACAGCAGAGGTAGCAAGGCACGTATTGTATTGTTGCCATTGAGGATAAAAAGATGGGGTTTATATCATATTGCGTGAGTTTATCCCTCTACATCATGTCATCTTGCCTAATGCGTTACTCTGTTCTTATGAACTTAATACTCTAGATGCATGCTGGATAGCGGTCGATGTGTGGAGTAATAGTAGTAGATGCAGAATCATTTCGGTCTACTTGTCGCGGACGTGATGCCTATATACATGATCATGCCTAGATATTCTCATAATTATGCACTTTTCTATCAATTGCTCAATAGTAATTTGTTCACCCACCGTAATACTTATGCTATCTTGAGAGAATCCACTATGAAACCTATGGCCCCAAGGTCTATCTTCTATCATATAAGTTTCCAATCTATTTTACTTTGCAATCTTTACTTTCAATCTATATCATAAAAATACCAAAAATATTTATCGCATTATGTCTATCAGATCTCAGTCTCGTAAGTGACCGTGAAGGGATTGACAACCCCTTTATCGCGTTGGTTGCGTGGTTCTTATTTGTTTGAGTAGGTACAAGGGACTTGCGTGTAGTCTCCTACTGGATTGATACCTTGGTTCTCAAAAACTAAGGGAAATACTTATGCTACTTTGCTGCATCACCCTTTCCTCTTCAAGGGAAAACCAACGCAGTGCTTAAGAGGTATAAAGAAGGATTTCTGGCGCCGTTGCCGGGGAGGTTGCACCAAGTCAAGTCAAGATTTGATCTCCCGTCAACAAGCCATTTCTGGCGCCGTTGCTAGGGAGATCTACGCACAAATCTAGACATACCAAGTACCCATCACAAACTCTTATCCGCCACATTACATTATTTTCCATTTTCCTCTTGTTTTCCTCTCCCCCACTTCACCCTTGATGTTTTATTAGCCCTCCTTTTCCGTTCTCCTCTTTTTCGCTCGTTTCTTGTGTGCTGGTGTGTTGCATTGTTTGTCACGATGGCTCAAGATAATACTAAATTGTGTGATTTTTCCAATACCTACAATAATGATTTTATTATCACTCAGATTGGTCCTCTTACCGATGTTGAATCTTGTGAAATTAATACTGTTTTGCTGAATCTTGTCATGAAATATCTGTTTTCTGGCCTTCCTAGTGAAGATGCCGCTACCCATCTAAACATCTTTGTTGATTTGTGTGATATGCAAAAGAAGAAATATGTGGATAAAGATATAGTCAAATTGAAGCTATTTCCGGTTTCGCTTAGAGATCGTGCTAAAACTTGGTTTTCGTCTTTGCCTAAAAATAGTATTGATTCTTGGAACAAGTCCAAAGATGCTTTTATCTCTAAGTATTTTCCTCCTGCTAAGATCATCTCTCTTAGAAACGATATTATGAACTTTAAGCAACTAGATCATAAGCATGTTGCATAATCTTGGGACAGGATGAAATTAATGATACGTAATTGCCCTACATATGGTTTAAATTTGTGGATGATCATACAAATTTTTTATGCTGGATTGAATTTTGCTTCTAGAAATCTTTTAGATTTAGCCGCGGGAGGCACTTTTATGGAAATCACTCTAGGGGAAGCTACCAAACTCCTAGATAATATTATGGTTAATTATTCTCAATGGCACACCGAAAGATCTACTAGTAAAAAGGTTCATGCTATAGAAGAAATTAATGTTTTGAGTGGAAAGATGGATGAATTTATGAAATTGTTTGCTAATAAGAGTGTTTCTTCTGTTCCTAATGATATGCCTTTGTCTACTTTGATTGAGAATGATAATGAATCTATGGATGTGAATTTTGTTGGTAGGAACAATTTTGGTAACAACGCGTATAGAGCAAACTTTAATCCTAGGCCGTTTCTTAGTTATTCCTCTAATAATTATGGTAATTCCTACAAAAATTCTTATGGAAATTATAATAAGATGCCCTCTGATTTTGAATCTAGTATTAAAGAATTTATTAGTTCGCAAAAGAGTTTCAATGCTTTGATTGAAGAAAAATTGTCTAAGATTGATGAGTTGGCTAGGAATGTGGATAGAATTTCTCTTGATGTTGATTCTTGGAAATTTAGGTCTATTCCTCCTAAGCATGATATCAATAAGTCTCTCAAAGCCATGAGAATTTCCATTGATGAGTGCAAAGAAAGAACTGCTAGGATGCGTGCTAAAAAAGATTGCTTTATAAAAGCGTGTTCTTCTAGTTTTGATGATAATAAGGATGAAGATCTAAAAGTGATTGATGTGTCTCATATTAAATCTTTGTTTTGCAATATGAATCTTGATAATGATGGGACTGGAGATGAGTCAACTTTAGTTAAAAGGCGTCCCAATGATTCAGAGTTTTTAGATCTTGATGTAAAAATTGGTAAAAGTGGGATTGGAGAGGTCAAAACTTTACATAGCAATGAGCCCACTATTTTGGATTTCAAGGAATTTAATTATGTTAGTTGCTCTTTGATAGATTGTATTTCCTTGTTGCAATCCGTGCTAAATTCTCCTCATGCTTATAGTCAAAATAAAGATTTTACCATACATATCGTTGATGCTTTGATGCAATCTTATGAATAAAAGATTGAACTAGAAGTTTCTATCCCTAGAAAACTTCATGATGAGTGGGAGCCTACTATTAAAATTAAAATTAAAGATCATGAATGATATGCTTTATGTGATTTGGGTGCTAGCATTTCCACTATTCCAAAAACTTTGTGTGATGTGTTAGGTTTTCGTGAATTTGATGATTGTTCTTTAAGTTTGCATCTTGCGGATTCCATTATTAAGAAAACTATGGGAAGGATTAATGATATTCTTATTGTTGCAAATAGGAATTATGTGCCCATATATTTCATTGTTCTTGATATCGATTGCCATCCTACATGTCCCATTATTCTTGGTAGACCTTTCATTAGAACGATTGGTGCAATTATTGATATGAAAGAAGGGAATATTAGATTCCAATTTCCGTTAAGGAAAGGCATGTAACACTTTCCTAGAAAGAAAATTAAATTACCTTATGAATCTATTATGAGATTCACTTATGGATTGCATACTAAAGATGATAATACCTAGATCTATTCTTGCTTTTATGCCTAGCTAGGGGCGTTAAACGATAGCGCTTGTTGGGAGGCAACCCAATTTTATTTTTATTTTTTGCTTTTTTATTATGTTTAGTAATAAATAATTCATATAGCCTCTGTTTAGATGTGGTTTTATGCTTTTAATTAGTGTTTGTGCCAAGTAGAACCTTTGGGAAGACTTGGGGGAAGTTTTTGCAATCTTGCTGTAAAAAACAGAAACTTTAGCGCTCGCGAGATTTGCTGCAATTTTTTAGTGCAGAGTGCGATTAGGTTGATTCTTTTTGAAGATAATTAATAGAAAAATTACTCAAGTACACCAATTTATTTAAGAATTTTTCGGGTTACAGAAGTATTCGAAACCTACAGATTACTACAGACTGTTTTGTTTTGACAGATTCTGTTTTTCGTGTGTTGTTTGCTTATTTTGATGAATCTATGGCTAGTATCCGAGGATATGAACCATAGAAAAGTTGGAATACAGTAGGTTTAACACCAATATAAATAAATAATGAGTTCATTACAGTACCTTAAGTGGTGGTTTGTTTTCTTATACTAACGGAGCTCATGAGATTTTCTATTGAGTTTTGTGTTGTGAAGCTTTCAAGTTTTGGGTAAAGATTTGATGGATTATGGAAAAAGGAGTGGCAAGAGACTAAGCTTGGGGAAGCCCAAGGCACCCCAAGGTAAAATTCAAGGACAACCAAAAGCCTAAGCTTGAGGATGCCCCGGAAGGTATCCCCTCTTTCGTCTTCGTTCATCGGTAACTTTACTTGAGGCTATATTTTTATTCACCACATGATATGTGTTTTGCTTGGAGTGTCTTGTATGATTTGAGTATTTTCTTTTTAGTTTAACACAATCATCCTTGCTGTACACACCTTTTGGGAGAGGCACACATTAATTGGAATTTATTAGAATACTCTATGTGCTTCACTTATATCTTTTGAGATAGATAGTTTTGCTCTAGTGCATCACTTATATCTTTTAGAGCACGGTGCTGGTTTTATTTTATAGAAATTATTGATCTCTCATGCTTCACATATATTATTTTGAGATTCCTTTAGAACAGCATGGTAATTTGCTTTGGTTATAAAATTAGTCCTAATATGATAGGCATCCAGGATGGGTATAATAAAAACTATCATAAAAGGTGCATTGAATACTATGAGAAGTTTGATACTTGATGATTGTTTTGAGATATAAAGATTGTGATATTAGAGTTGTGATAGTTGAGTAGTTGTGAATTTGAGAAATACTTGTGTTGAAGATTGTAGTCCTGTAGCATGCACATATGATAACCATTGTGTAACAAATTTAAAACATGAGGTGTTCTTTGATTGTCTTCCTTATGAGTGGCGGTCGGGGACGAGCGATGGTCTTTTCCTACCAATCTATCCCCCTGGGAGCATGCGTGTAATGCTTGGTTTTTGATGACTTGTAGATTTTTTTCAATAAGTATGTGAGTTATTTATGACTAATGTTGAGTCCATGGATTATACGCACTCTCACCTTTCCATCATTGCTAGCCTCTTCGGTACCGTCCATTGCCCTTTCTCACCTTGAGAGTTGGTGCAAACTTCGCCGGTGCATCAAAACCCCGCGATATGGTACGCTCTATCACACATAAACCTCCTTATATCTTCCTCAAAACAGCCACCATACCTACCTATTATGGCATTTCCATAGCCATTCCGAGATATATTGCCATGCAACTTTCCACCGTTTCATTTATGACACGCTTCATCATTGTCATATTGCCTTGCATGATCATGTGGTTGACATCATATTTGTGGCAAAGCCACCATGCATAATTTATCATACATGTCACTCTTGATTCATTACCCTTCGCAGTACACCACCGGAGGCATTCATATAGAGTCATATTTTGTTCTAGTATCAAGTTGTAATCATTGAGTTGTAAATAAATAGAAGTGTGATGATCATCATTAATAGAGCATTGTCCCAAAAAAGGGGTAAGGCCAAATAAAAAAAGAAAGTCCCAAAAAAGAAAAAGAAAAAAGAGAAATAAAAAGGGAAAATGCTAATATCCTCTTTTTCCACACTTGTGCTTCAAAGTAGCACCATGATCTTCATGATAGAGAGTCTCTTGTTTTGTCACTTTCATATACTAGTGGGAAATTTTCATTATAGAACTTGGCTTGCATATTCCAACAATGGGCTTCCTCAAATTCCCTAGGTCTTCGTGAGCAAGCAAGTTGGATGCACACCCACTTAGTTTCTTTTGTTGAGCTTTCATACATTTATAGCTCTAGTGCATCTATTGCGTGGAAATCCCTACTCCTTGCATTGACATCAATTGATGGGCATCTCCCTAGCCCGTTGATTAGCCGTGTCGATGTGAGACTTTCTCCTTTTTTGTCTTCTCCACATAACCCCCATCATTATATTCTATTCCACCCATAGGGCTCTATCCATGGCTCACGCTCATGTATTGCATGAAAATTGAAAAAAGTTTGAGATTACTAAAGTATGAAACAATTGCTTGGCTTTTAATCGGGGTTGTGCATGATGAGAGCGTTCTTGTGTGACGAAAATGGAGCATGACCAAACTATACGATTTTGTAGGGATGAACTTTCTTTGGCCATGTTATTTTCAGAAGACATGATTGCTTAGTTAGTATGCTTGAAGTATTATTATTTTTATGTCAATATTAAACTTTTGTTTTGAATCTCTTGGATCTAAATATTCATGCCATAATAAAGAAAATTACATTGAGAATTATGCTAGGTAGCATTCCACATCAAAAATTTTGTTTTTATCATTTACCTACTCGAGGACGAGCAGGAATTAAGCTTGGGGATGCTTGATACGTCTCCAACGTATCTACAATTTTTGATTGTTCCATGCTATAATATTATCTATTTTAGATGTTTAATGGGCTTTACTATACACTTTTATATTGTTTTTGGGACTAGCTACTAACCCAAGGCTCAGTGCAAATTGCTGTTTTTTTGCCTATTTCAGTGTTTCGCAGGAAAGGAATATCAAACGAAATCCAAACGGAATGAAACCTTCGGGAGACTTATTTTTGGAACAAACGTGATCCAGGGGACTTGGAGTAGATGTCAGGAAAGAAGCAAGGAGGCCGCGAGGCAGGGAGGTGCGCCTGCCCCCCTGGGCGCGCCCCCACCCTCGTGGGCCCCTCGCAGCTCCACTGACCTACTTCTTCCTCCTATATATATCCATATAGACAAAAACATTCAGGAGAACCATGAAACCCTATTTCCACTGCCGCAACCTTCTGTACCCAAGAGATCCCATCTTGGGGCCTTTTCCGGAGCTCCACCGGAGGGGGAATCGATCACGGAGGGCTTCTACATCAACACCATAGCCTCTCGGTTGATGTGTGAGTAGTTTACCATAGACCTTCGGGTCCACAGTTATTATCTAGATGGCTTCTTCTCTCTCTTTGGATCTCAATACAAAGTTCTAATCGATCTTCTTGGAGATCTATTCGATGTAATTCTTTTTGCGGTGTGTTTGTCGAGATCTGATGAATTGTGGGTTTATGATCAAGCTTATCTATGAACAATATTTGATTCTTCTCTTAAATCTTTTATGTATGATTTGTTATCTTTGCAAGTCTCTTCGAATTATCAGTTTGGTTTGGCCTACTAGATTGATCTTTCTTGCAATGGGAGAAGTGCTTAGCTTTGGGTTCAATCTTGCGGTGTCCTTTCCCAGTGACAGCGGGGGCAGCAAGGCACGTATTGTATTGTTGCCATCCAGGATAAAAAGATGGGGTTTATATCATATTGCTTGAGTTTATCCCTCTACATCATGTCATCTTGCCCAATGTGTTACTCTGTTCTTATGAACTTAATACTTTAGATGCATGCTGGATAGCGGTCGATGTGTGGAGTAATAGTAGTAGATGCAGAATCGTTTCGGTCCACTTGTCGCGGATGTGATGCCTATATACATGATCATGCCTAGATATTCTCATAATTATGCACTTTTCTATCAATTGCTCGACAGTAATTTGTTCACCCACCTTAATACTTATGCTATCTTGAGAGAAGCCACTAGTGAAACCTATGGCCCCAGGGTCTATCTTCTATCGTATAAGTTTCCAATCTATTTTACTTTGCAATCTTTACTTTCAATCTATATCATAAAAATACCAAAAATATTTATCTTATTATCTCTATCATATCTCACTCTCGTAAGTGATCGTGAAGGGATTAACAACCCCTTTATCGCGTTGGTTGCGAGGTTGTTATTTGTTTGTGTAGGTACAAGGGACTTGCGTGTAGTCTCCTACTGGATTGATACCTTGGTTTTCAAAAACTGAGGGAAATACTTATGCTACTTTGCTGCATCACCCTTTCCTCTTCAAGGGAAAACCAACGCAATGCTCAAGACGTAGCAGCCCATAACCCACAGGTCCACAGGATCGAAACCTGACTCTCCTGTACAAACTTGATTCTGAAATATACTTTACACTTGGCTTCGTATGTAATTCACGAGCTAACTTCCTCACCATGATTCATTCTGGTATCTGATGCAGTATATTCCTATTGCTCTAGATCCCTTTCACACTCTGTTCCAGGCAACAAACGATTACCTATCCGCTTGAAGCTTCTTACTGCACCTTCTTACTTTTCTCTCGCTGTCTTTCTTGGATTTCAGCTCGAGAGTTGTCTCTATGCCTCATTCACTAAGATAGCCCCCATGTACCTAACATGTGTCGAGCTCCGTCCTTTCCAAGTTTTCCCCCTTATCATTTCCGTAAGTACGACGAAGATCCGGAAGGAAGAACGACAACTTCATCATGATGCCCTGATGCAGCTACATGAAGACATCAATGTAAGGGATCAACTTCTTTGAGAAGAGCAACCAAGATCGAGAAGGTCCATCAGAGTTTCATAACTAGACCTTCCCCCCTTCTCTACCTCTTAAATCTCGGGACAAGATTTCTTGTAGTGAAGGAGAATTGTGATACACGGATAATTAGGCTACAGTGACCCCACGTTAACGATGCCACGGCACCTCGGTTACTGTTGCTAATCTCGCGTTAGTTCGAAACCGATTCAAATTCAAATTCAAAATCAAGCAAACAATAAAAGTTTTCAAATATTAAAACTAAAATGTTCAATAAATAGTAGATAAGTCGGAGGCTATGATAAAATTGTAAGCAACATTATTGAAATTTGATAAGTGACTTAAACAACCTCAAACAGTGCCTGAAAACATTATTTAATAACCTTTTTATTAATACAAAATAAATATGAAATGATATTTACCCCAAACTAGTTTTTGGTGGTAGGATATATTGTGTTGTGAATTGTGGGCCAGCTCTTAGATTTTACAAATCTCATTTGGTGCCCAAACAATTACCAAAATAGAAAAGGAAAATAAATAAAACAAAAGGAAAATAAAAATAGAAAAAAAAACAGAAAAGCCCCCCAGCTAGGCCAACTGGCCCAGCTGGCCTCCGCCGCCCGAATGGGTCGGCCCACCCCCTGCCTACTACCCACTCCGCCTCCTATCGTAACCCTAACCTACCCCCACGCACCCCACCCCCCGATCCACCTCTCCCTCTCCATTTGGATCGAGAGATCCCCCTCGCCCCCGCCCGACGCCCCTCGTCTCTGCCCCGGTGGCGTCAACGTCGTTCGACCCTGCTGGACCTCGTCGGATGCCTCCTCGTCCCTGCCACCACGCCAGCGCCCCTCACCGAGGCCACCTCACCGCCGGACCTCGTCGCCCCCGTCCCCCTCCCCATTCCTGGATCTTGAAGGTCCCCCGACGCCGCCACCCGCCGCCTCGACGCCCCGTCGCTGGAACCACAACTCTGGCCCCTTGTTGAGCAGGCCTTTGCACATCTACAGGGTCGGTGAGCCCCCCCCCCCCCGTGTGTTTCCCCTCAAACCCTTCTCTGCTCGCCATTGTGTCCACGTGACCGCGTCCGGCGCCGTGCTCCTCACGCCCTGGAAGCGCCCCGGCCTCCCCACGTGCGCGCCGTGCCGCACCCGACGCTGGCCACAGCCGCGTCTACCCTACTCCGCCGCCCGCACCGCGACCTGCATCGGCCAAGCCTGCTCACCGCGCCCCCGACCGGGTTCGGCCACGCCTCAGCCCGCCACAACTGCTCCGAAGCTATGCGAGCTCTGCCTCCCCCGTTGCACCTTGATCGCGCCATCGCCCTGCCTTGCCTCGCCGGCACCCGCGCGGTCCCCACCGCTCGCGCCCACAGCCGCTGCGCTCGGCGCCCTACTGCGCGGATGGCCGCGCGCCGCCTTGCCGTCATCGCGCTGCGTGCTTCGCCCCTACCGTCCGCTCGCCGCTGCAGCTGCTGCTCCTCCACCGCCCACCGTTCATCGCCCACGCCCGGTGGTTCTAACACCCGCGCCCTCCGCCACACTACAGCCCCCCCCCTCACCGCGCCTGGTAACCCATAAGTATAGGGGATCGCAACAGTTTTCGAGGGTAAAGTATTCAACCCAAATTTATTGATTCGACACAAGGGGAGCCAAAGAATATTCTCAAGTATTAGCAGCTGAGTTGTCAATTCAACCACACCTGGAAACTTAGTATCTGCAGCAAAGTATTTAGTAGCAAAGTAATATGATAGTAGTGGTAACGGTAGCAAAAGGTAATAGTAGTAAGTAATGTTTTTGGTATTTTGTAGTGATGATAGCAATAGCAACGGAAAAGTAAATAAGCGAAGAACAATATATGGAAAGCTCGTAGGCAACGGATCGGTGAAGGAGAATTATGCCGGATGCGGTTCATCATGTAACAGTCATAACCTAGGATGACACAGAACTAGCTCCAGTTCATCAATGTAATGTAGGCATGTATTCCGAATATAGTCATACGTGCTTATGGAAAAGAGCTTGCATGACATCTTTTGTCCTACCCTCCCGTGGCAGCGGGGTCCTTACAGAAACTAAGGGATATTAAGGCCTTCTTTTAATAGAGTGCCGGAACAAAGCATTAACACATAGCGAATACATGAACTCCTCAAACTACGGTCATCACCGGTAAGTATCCCGATTATTGTCACTTCGGGGTTAACGGATCATAACACATAATAGGTGACTATAGATTTGCAAGATAGGATCAAGAACTCTCATATATTGATGAAAACATAATAGGTTCAGATCTGAAATCATGGCACTCAGGCCCTAGTGTCAAGCATTAAGCATAGCAAAGTCATAGCAACATCAATCTCAGAACATAGTGGATACTAGGGATCAAACCCTACCAAAACTAACTCGATTACATGATAGATCCCATCCAACCCATCACCGTCCAGCAAGCCTACGATGGAATTACTCACGCATGGCGGTGAGCATCATGAAATTGGTGATGGAGGATGGTTGATGATGACGATGGCGACGGATTCCCCTCTCCGGAGCCCCGAACGGACTCCAGATCAGCCCTCCCGAGAGGTTTTAGGGCTTGGCGGCGGCTTCATATCGTAAAACGCGATGAATTCTTATCTCTAATTTTTCTCTCCCCGAAACACAATATATAGAGTTGGAGTTAGAGTCGGAGGAGCTCCAGGGGGCCCACGAGGTAGGGGGGTGCGCCCCCCACCCTCGTGGACAGGTGGTGGGCCCACTGGCCTTCATCTTTTGCAGGTATTTTTTATATTTTCCAAAAAATTTCTCCGTGAAGTTTCAGGTCATTCCGGGAATGTTTGTTTCTACACATAAATAACACCATGGTAATTCTGCTGAAAACAGCATCAGTCCAGGTTAGTTCCATTCAAATCATGAATGTTAGAGTCCAAAACAAGGGCAAAAGTGTTTGGAAAAGTAGATACGACGAAGACGTATCAACTCCCCCAAGCTTAAACATTTGCTTGTCCTCAAGAGATTCAGTTGACAAACTGAAAGTGATAAAGAAAAACTTTTACAAACTTTGTTTGCTCTTGTTGTTGTAAATATGTAAAGCCAGCATTCAAGTTTTCAGCAAAGATTATAACTAACCACATTCGCAATAATGCTTAGGTCTCAAGTTTACTCATATCAATAGCATAATCAACTAGCGAGCAATAATAATAAATCTCGGATGACAACACTTTCTCAAAACAATCGTAATATGATATAACAAGATGGTATCTCGCTAGCCCTTTCTAAGACCGCAAAACATAAATGCGGAGCACCTTTAAAGACCAAGGACTGACTAGACATTGTAATTCATGGTAAAAGAGATCCAGTCAAGTCATACTCAATGTAAACTAACAATAATGAATGCAAATGACAGTGGTGCTCTCCAACTGGTGCTTTTTAATAAGAGGATGATGACTCAGCATAAAAGTAAATAGATAGGCCCTTCACAAAGGGAAGCAGGGATTTGTAGAGGTGCCAGAGCTCGGTTTTGAGATAGAGATGAATAATATTTTGAGCGGTATACTTTCATTGTCAACATAACAACCAAGAGATGGCAATATCTTCCATGCTACACACATTATAGGCGGTTCCGAAACAGAATGGTAAAGTTTATAGGCGGTTCACAAGCATCAATCCATGGCTTGCTCAAAACAACGAGTGCCTCCAACTAACAAGAGTCCCAGGGGAGTTTTGTTTTCAATTATTTTGATTTAGTTTGCATAAAGCATGGGGCTCGACATCCCAGTGACCAGCCATTTATCTCGTGAGTGAGGAGCAGAGTCCTAGTTGATACATGAGCTATTCGAGCATACAAAACAGGATATTCATTTGAAGGTTCAGAGTTTGGCACATACAAATTTACTTGGAATGGCAGCTAGATACCGTATATAGGTAGGTATAGTGGACTCATGTGGAATAACTTTGGGGTTTAAGGGATTGGATGCACAAGCAGTATTCCCGCTTGGTAGAGGTGAAGGCTAGCAAAAGACTTGGAAGCGACCAGCTAGGGAGCGACAACAGTCATGAAAATGCCTTAAAATTAATCAACATCGAATGCAATCATGAGTAGGATATAATCCACCATGAACATAAATATTGTGAAGGCTATGTTGATTTTGTTTCAACTACATGCGTGAACATGTGCCAAGTCAAGTCACTTAAATCATTCAGAGGAGGATACCACCCTATCATACCACATCATAACCATTTTAATAGCATGTTGGCATGCAAGGTAAACCATTATAACTCATAGCTAATCAAGCATGGCACAAGAAACTATGATCTCTAGTTTTCATTGCAAACATGTTTATTCATAATAGGCTGAATCAGGAACGATGAACTAATCATATTTACGAAAACAAAAGAGGTCGAGTTCATACATGTTTTTCTCATCTCAGTTAGTGCATCATATATCATTATAATTGCCTTTCACTTGCATGACCGAACGATGTGAATAATAATAATAATAATAATAGTGCATGTGCATTGGACTAAGCTGGAATCTGCAAGCATTCAATAAACAGGAGAAGACAAGGCAATATGGGCTCTTTTGTCAGATCAACAATAATGCATATAAGAGCCACTTCAACAATTTAATTATGGTCTTCTCCTATCGACCCCCAAAGAAAAGAAAAGAAATAAAACTATTTACACGGAAGAGCTCCCAACAAGCAAAAGAAGAACATGAAATCTTTTTGGGTTTTCTTTTTAATTACTACTACAGGCATGGAAAGTAAACTAATTAAAAGCTACAACTAATTTTTTTTGGTTTTTTCTTAAGGTTTATCAATCACACAAAAAGAAAGCATAAAAAGGAAAGTAAACTAGCATGGATGATATAATGAAAAAGTATGAGCACCGACATCTAGCAATGAGTGTGTGAACATAAATGTAATGTCGGTGGGAAATATGTACTCCCCCAAGCTTAGGCTTTTGTCCTAAGTTAGTCTATGGCCATGGCCGGCCTGACGGATATCCATAATAGTAGCTGGGGTCGTACTGCGATGCAGCGGCTATCACCTCCTGAGCTACAGTGTGGCGACGAGCGGCCTTCGCTCTCCTCTCGTACTCATCTACCTCCTCTCTGGTAATAACATATCTTCCTTTTGCCTGATGATCAAAGAAGGCCGGAGCAGGGAGAGTAATATGGACAACACGGCGTCTGTCAAAGGTTAGTCGATACTGGAAAGGTGATTAATTCCTCTCGACAAACTGGTGGTGAACCATAGCATTAAAGTCTAGGTAAGCAGGTGGTAATTCAATATCATCTTCGCGTATGGCTACACCAAGAAAATTAGCTACGCGGGTTGCATAAATTCCTCCAAAGAAATCTCCATTAAATCTATTAAGATGCAACCTACGTGCAACAATGGCTCCCAAATTATAAGATTTGTCTCCTAACACAGCACTCCGAAGAATACTGAGGTCAGGGACACACATGTGACATGCCTCGTCTATACTATTAATGCATCTACCTATGAAGAGAGCAAAATAATGTATAGCAGGAAAGTGAATGCTCCTTATGGTAGCTTGTGTTATATCTCTAGATTCTCCCACAGTTATGCTAGCAAGAAAATCTCTAAATTCAGATTTACGAGGATCCCTTATACTACCCCATTGTGGAAGTTTGCAAGCAGTGGTAAAATCCTCTAAGTCCATAGTATAAGAATTTTCATAAAGATCAAACAGGACAATCGGAGAATTACATGAAGATGAAAATTCAAACCTCCTCACAAAGGTACTAGTGAGATTGTGATACTGGCTTCACTTCTCTTCCTCGAAGCTCACATGATCGGCGTTACACAAATATGCGTTGAATTCTTCCTTAATTCCTGCTCGATCCATAAAATTTTCAGAAGGCCACTCACAAGGACGCACTGGAGCATCTCTTGGTGGCTCTTCATCAGCATCACGCATTGCAAGCGTGGGTCCTTGCTTCCTTGAGTAACCACCTTGGAACATTTTCCTAAGCATTTTTCTTCCTCTGAAAAATTCTGAAAAATTTTAGTAACTCCAAAATAAAAGTAAACCAAACTCAATGATATTGATAGCAACTACTCCTACAAGTGCCTAGGGCCTATATCATGCATCAAAACTACTTGGAACCATAAAATTTTGACATGCAAGCTCAAGAACATGGTCACCTAGGCAGCAAAAATTTGCAATGAATAAAGCACTAGAACAAAAACTAATTGGACCGATGGAGGAGTCACATACCAAGGAACAATCTCCCCAAGCAGTTTTGTAAGAGGTGCTTTGAGCAAGGAGATCGAAAATGGCAGCAAAACGAGCTTGGACTCGGGTTTGAGCTGGTTATTCGTGTTTGGGGGAGGAAGAAGGAGTGTGTGGGTGAAAGGATAAGTGGAGGAGGGCCATCGTGGGCCCACGAGGCAGGGGGCGCGCCCAGGGGGTAGGGCGCGCCCTCCACCCTCGTTGGCAGGTGGTTGACCCCCCTGCTATGTTCTCAGTGCCAAATATTCTCAAATATTCCAGAAAAAAATCATATTTAAATTTCAGGGCATTTGGAGAACTTTTATTTTTGGGGTATTTTTATATTGCACGGATAATCAGATAACAGACAAAAAATACTTATTTTTATTTTATTTAATATAAATAACAGAAAGTAAAAGGAGGGTACAGAAGGTTGTGCCTTCTAGTTTCATCCATCTCATGCTCATCAAAAGGAATCCACTAACAAGGTTGATCAAGTCTTGTTAACGAACTCATTCTGAATAACATGGAACCGGAGAAATTTCGAATAACACTATGTTACCTCAACAGGGATATGCACATCCCCAATAATAAGAATATCATATTTCTTCTTGACAGTAGGAAGAGGAAATTCAAAGTCTCCAAATATAATTGATGGAATTTTTCCAATAGAGTTGATACTATGAACTTGAGGTTGTTTCCTCGGAAAGTGTACCGTATGCTCATTACCATTAACATGAAAAGTGACATTGCCCTTAGTGCAATTAATAACAGCCCCTGCAGTATTCAAAAAGGGTCTTCCAAGAATAATAGACATATTATCGTCCTCGGGAATATCAAGAATAACAAAGTCCGTTAAAATAGTAACGTTTGCAACTACAACAGGCACATCCTCACAAATACCGACAGGTATAGCAGTTGAGTTATTAGCCATTTGCAAAGATATTTCAGTAGGTGTCAACTTATTCAAATCAAGTCTACGATATAAAGGGAGAGGCATAACACTAACACCGGCTCCAAGATCACATAAAGCATTTTAACATAGTTTCCTTTAATGGAGCATGGTATAGTTGGTACACTGGGATCTTCAAGTTTCTTTGGTATTCCACCCTTAAAAGTATAATTAGCAAGCATGGTGGAAATTTCAGCTTGCGGTATCTTTCTTTTATTAGTAACAATATCTTTCATATACATAGCATAAGGATTCATTTTGAGCATATCAGTTAATCGCATACGCAAAAAGATAGGTCTAATCATTTCAGCAAAGCGCTCAAAATCCTCATCATCCTTTTTCTTGGATGGTTTTGGAGGAAAAGGCATGGGTTTCTGAACCCATGGTTCTCTTTCTTTACCATGTTTGCTAGCAACAAAGTCTTTCTTATCATAACGTTGATTCTTTGATTGTGAGTTATCAAGATCAACAACAGGTTCAATTTCTATATCATTATCGTTACTAGGTTGAGCATCATCATGAACATTATCATTAACATTATTACTAGTTTCGGGTTCATTACCAGATTGCGTTTCAGCATCAGAAATAGAAATATCATTTGGATTATCATGTGTTTTAGTAATAGGTTCACTTGAAGCATGCAAAGTCCTATCATTTTTCTTTTTCTTCCTTTTAGAAGGACTAGGTGCATCTATAGTATTTCTCTAAGAATCTTGCTCAATTCTCTTAGGGTGGCCTTTAGGGTACAAAGGTTCCTCATCATTTTACCACCTCTAGTCATAACTCTAATAGCATTATCATTATTCTTACTGTTCAATTCATTGAGCAAATCATTTTGAGCTTTAAGTACTTGTTCTACTTGAGTGGTAACCATAGAAGCATGTTTACTAATAAGTTTAAGTTCACCTTTGACATTAGCCATATAATCGCCCAAGTGTTCAAGCATATTTGAATTGTATTTCAATTGTCTACCAAAATAAGGATTAAAATAATCTTTCTTAGCCATAAATTTATCAAACTCATCTAAGCATGGGCTAGCAAACTTAGTAAATGGGATTTCAGCTTTATCATATCTATAGAGAGAATTTATCTTTACTACCTATGTCGGGTTATCAAGACCATGAGTTTCTTCAATAGGTAAAGGATTAAGATCATATGTTTCTTCAATAGGCGGTAAATTAAGACCATGTATTTCTTCAATACGAGGTAAATTCTTAACATCTTCAGCTTTAATACCTTTTTCTTTCATAGATTTCTTTGCCTCTTGCATATCTTCAGGACTGCGAAATAGAATACCCCTCTTCTTTGGAGTGGGTTTAGGAATAGGCTCAGGAATTGGCTCCGGAGGTGTCCAATTATTTTTATTTGTCAACATATTATTCAATAGAATTTCAGCTTCATCCGGTGTTCTTTCCCTGAAAACAGAACCAGCACAACTATCCAGGTAATCTCTGGAGGCATCAGTTAGTCCATTATAAAAGATATCAAGCATTTCATTTTTCTTAAGGGGATGATCAGGCAAAGCATTAAGTAATTAGAGACGCCTCCCCCAAGCTTGTGGGAGATTCTCTTCTTCAATTTGCACAAAATTATATATATATATATATATATATCCCTTAAAGCAGCTTGTTTCTTATGAGCAAGGAAATATTTAGCAGAGAAGTAATAAATCATATCCTGGGGACTACGCACACAGCCAGGATCAAGAGAATTAAACCATATCTTAGCATCACCCTTTAATGAGAACGGAAATATTTTAAGGATATAAAAGTAACGAGTTCTCTCATCAGTAGTGAACAGGGTGGCTATATCATTTAATTTAGTAAGATGTTCCACAATAGTTTCAGATTCATAGCCATGAAAAGGATCATATTCAACCAAAGTAATTATATCAGGATCAACAGAGAATTCATAATCCTTATCGGTAACACAGATAGGTGAAGTAGCAAAAGCAAGGTCAGGTTTCATTCTAGCATTTAGAGATTGCTTATTCCATTTAGCTAATAACCTCTTAAGTTCGTATCTATCTTTGCAAGCTAAAATAGCTAAAGAAGCTTCTTTATCAAAAACATAACCCTCAGGAATAATAGGCAAGTCTTCATCATCAATTTCATCAGTATTATCAGATTCAATATTTTCAATCTGTCTAGCCCTGGCAAGTTGTTCATCAAGAAATTCACTAAGTGGCACAGTAGTATCAAGCATAGAAGTAGTTTCATCATAAGTATCATGTATAGCAGAAGTGTCATCATCAATAACATGCGACATATCAGAACGAATAGCAAAGCAGGTTTAGGTGTCGCAAGCTTACTCAAAACAGAAGGTGAATCAAGTGCAGAGCTAGATGGTAGTTCCTTACCTCCCCTCGTAGTTGAGGGGTAAATCTTGGTACTTGGATCTTTCAAGTTCTTCATAATTATAAGCAGATATAAATCCCAAGTGAATCAAGGAATAGAGCTATGCTCCCCGGCAACAGTGCCAAAAAATAGTCTTGATAACCCACAAGTATAGGGGATCGCAACAGCTTTTGAGGGTAAAGTATTCAACCCAAATTTATTGATTCAACACAAGGGGAGCCAAAGAATATTCTCAAGTATTAGCAGCTGAGTTGTCAATTCAACCACACCTGGAAACTTAGTATCTGCAGCAAAGTATTTAGTAGCAAAGTAATATGATAGTAGTGGTAACGGTAGAAAAAGGTAATAGTCGTAAAAGTAATGCTTTTGGTATTTTGTAGTGGTGATAGGAATAGAAACGGAAAAGTAAATAAGCGAAGAACAATATATGGAAAGCTCGTAGGCAATGGATCGGTGAGCACCCATTTGCTATTCTTGAAGAGACTGAACGCAAGACTCGCAATAAGTCAATCAAATTCCTCAAAGTCAAGTGGTCACACCATTCCGACCATGAAGCCACCTGGGAACGCGAGGATCACCTCCGTTCTGAGTACCCGGCGTTTTTCCAGTCCTAGATCTCGGGACGAGATCCTTTCGTAGTGGTGGAGTGTTGTAACACCCCGGATGTAATTTACCTTATATGTATCCCAACTCTTGCCGTTTCCGGCCTAAGTTATTTTATTTTCCTTGAGTTCAGGTTTTTGTCTCCGTGTGTTGTTGCCTTTGTCATGCATCTCATATCATGTCAGCATGTGCATTGCATTTGCATACGTGTTTGTCTCATGCATCCGAGCATTTTCCCCATTGTCCGTTTTGCATTCCGGCGCTCCTACCTCCTCCGGTGGTCCTTTCTACCCCCTTTCGTGTGTGGGGGTTGATCTTTTATTTTTGTACCGTAGTCGGACCACGAGTGTATTGGATGGTAGTAATGCTTTATTCATGTATTGTGTGAAGTGGTGATTGTAAGCCAACTATGTATCTTTTCCCCTTATGTATTACATGGGTTGTGTGAAGATTACCTCACTTGCGACATTGCTTTCAATGCGGTTATGCCTCTAAGTCGTGCTTCGACACGTGGGAGATATAGCCGCACGTGCAATGCTCAAACAACATGATGCGAACATGGTATGCTATGTGGGATGCGATATGTGATGCATATGCAATATTTGACAAGTAATGATTGAACCTGGCCTCAACTTGGAAATCCAAGAGTGCCACTGGAAAGGTGAGGTGGTTTCGGTTGAAATCGATATAAAGATCACCGGAATCGGATGCACGGTTTGGAAATGGCAAGCAAAACAAATATGGCACCGGTCTACGATAACCAGCAAGTAGTCATCTAAATGCATCAAGATAAATATGCTACAGCACTCAAACATGAAAAGACAATACATGGCAGGGATCCACTCATGATGCTTGACAAAAGATGAACACTGAGCTATGGATAATTCACCCATTAACAGGTTCAAACAAGCACGAAAAAATGCAAATGATAACATGTTTCAGACTTAGTGAAATTAACATAAGTCTGGAATTTATCATCAGGAAGCACACTTTAGAGCATGAAAACTACATGCTACAGGAACTTAACATGGCAAAGCAAGGCATGGCATGAAGCTACTCAAAGCACGTAACAAAAGTCCCTTAGTGACCTTGAGCCAAAAGGGATCATAAAATACAATTGCAAGCATGTGAACATGGCAAAAACATAAACAGATCTCAGACTTAGTGAAAAACTGGAGCATGCAAATCAGTTAACGAGTAGGCATGTTCACGAGCTCGATGCACTCACTACAGAGCATGGAATGACAAGATAAGCATACACCCATCAAGAATACATATCATAGAGGCTAGATATCGCAAGAACAACAACATATCATGCACGGATCAAAAGCAACATCCTCGGCAAAATCGCTAACAAGTCAACAATCTGCCAGGATTCACGAAATAGCAAAAGTAGAGCTCGATTGACTCAACCTAGGGTGCTCCATAAATGTAAACAAAGACATGGATGGATAGAGCACCACAATGTTAACAAATCATCCTTACTGATCATCCTCAAAAGAGGCACAGATCACTAGGAAACAACATGAACATATGGCATAACGACAAAATCAGAACAAGGACTTACTGAAATTCTAAGTCCCTGAAATCAGCATTACCGATTGCACTACTTTGCAAGCTTGTGCTAGTCACCACACATATCACAAAAATACATGGTAAGCACCTCTGTAAAGATGGCATGGCATATAATAAAACTCATGTAGAGCTCAAGAGCATATCATGCACACATTAATCATGGCAAAAATGACAAATATCTATTTCATGAAACAAATCTGGCAATTTTATCACATAGCCCTCTTTTTCCCTTGGCTTTCCGGAGCCCGAGGGTCATCTTTATTTAACCCCCCCCCCTGGGGCCAGTGCTCCTCTGAGTGTTGGTCCACCTCGTCAGCTGCCGGTGGCCACCAGGGGCAACTCTGGGCTGGCCTACCGAAAGTTTGGACAATCTGAGTGTGCCCTGAGAACGAGATACGTGCAGCTCCTATCAGGATTTGTCGGCACATTCGGGCGGTGTTGCTGGACTTGTTTTACCATTGTCGAGGATGTCTTGTAACCGGGATTCCGAGCCTGATCAGGTCTTCCCGCTAGAAGGAATATCCTTCGTTGACCGTGAGAGCTTGTGATGGGCTAAGTTGGGACTCCCCTGCAGGGATTTGAACTTTTGAAAGCCGTGCCCGCGGTTATGGGCAGATGGGAATTTGTTAATGTCCGGTTGTAGATAACTTGAAACTTAACTTAATTAAAATGAATCAACTGCATGTGTAACCATGATGGTCACTTCTCGGTGGAGTCCGGGAAGTGAACACGGTGTTGGAGTAATGCTTGACGTAGGTTGTTATAGGATCACTTCTTGATCATAGTTCTTCGTTCGTGATTTGCCTTATCTTCTCGCTCTCTTTTGCGAACAGGTTAGCCACCATATATGCTAGTCACTTGCTGCAGTTCCACATATTACCTTGCCTTACCTATAAGCTTAAATAGTCTTGACCGCGAGGGTGCGAGATTGCTGAGTCCCCGTGACTCACAGTTTACTTCCAAAACCACATGCAGGGACCGATGATACTATTCCAGACGGTGCGCTTGAGCTCAAGTGGGAGTTCGATGAAGACTCTTGTCATTACTATGTGTCTTTCCCAGATGATCACTAGTGGTGCCCAGTTGGGGCGATCGGGGATCGTGTCGCATGTGGGGGTTGATCTTTTATTTTGGTACCGTAGTCGGACCATGAGTGTATTGGATGATTGTAATGTTATTCATGTATTTGTGTGACGTGGCGAGTGTAAGCCAACTATGTATCCTTTCCCCTTTTATATATTTACATGGGTTGTTGTGAAGATTACCTTACTTGCGACATTGCTTTCAATGCGGTTATGCCTCTAAGTCGTGCTTCGACACGTAGGAGATATAGCACGACTTAGAGGCATAACTGCATTGAAAGCAATGTCGCAAGTGAGGTAATCTTCACACAACCCATGTAATACATAAGGGGAAAAGATACATAGTTGGCTTACAATCACCACTTCACACAATACATGAACAAAGCATTACAATCATCCAATACACTCATGGTCCGACTATGGTACCAAAATAAAAGATCAACCCCCACACACGAAAGGAGGTAGAAAGGACCACCGGAGGAGGTAGGAGCGCCGGAATGCAAAACGGACAACGGGGAAAATGCTCAGATGCATGAGAAGAACACGTATGCAAATGCAATGCACATGATGACATGATATGAGATGCATGACAAAGGCAACAACACACAGAGACAAAAACCCAAACCCGAGGAAAATAAAATAACTTAGGCCGGAAACGACAAGAGTTGGGATACGTATAAGGTAAATTACATCCAGGGTGTTACATGGAGAATTATGTCGGATGCGGTTCATCATGTAACAGTCATAACCTAGGGTGACACAGAACTAGCTCCAGTTCATCAATGTAATGTAGGCATGTATTCCGAATATAGTCATACGTGCTTATGGAAAAGAACTTGCATGACATCTTTTGTCCTACCCTCCCGTGGCAGCGCGGTCCTTACGGAAACTAAGGGATATTAAGGCCTCCTTTTCATAGAGTACTGGAACAAAGCATTAACACATAGTGAATACATGAACTCCTCAAACTACGGTCATCACCGGTAAGTATCCCGATTATTGTCACTTCGGGGTTAACGGATCATAACACATAATAGGTGACTATAGACTTGCAAGATAGGATCAAGAACTCTCATATATTGATGAAAACATAATAGGTTCAGATCTGAAATCATGGCACTCGGGCCCTAGTGTCAAGCATTAAGCATAGCAAAGTCATAGCAACATCAATCTCAGAACATAGTGGATACTAGGGATCAAACCCTAACAAAACTAACTCGATTACATGATAGATCCCATCCAACCCATCACCTTCCAGCAAGCCTACGATGGAATTACTCACGCACGACGGTGAGCATCATGAAATTAGTGATGGAGGATGGTTGATGATGACGATGGCGACGGATTCCCCTCTCCGGAGCCCCGAACGGACTCCAGATCAGCCCTCCCGAGAGGTTTTAGGGCTTGGCGTCGGCTCCGTATCGTAAAACGCGATGAATTCTTCTCTATGATTTTTTTCTCCCCGAAACACAATATATAGAGTTGGAGTTGGAGTCAGAGGAGCTCCAGGGGGCCCACAAGGTAGGGTGCGCGCCCTAGGGGGGCAGGCGCGCCCCCACCCTCGTGGACATGTGGTGGCCCCCCTGGCCTTCATCTTTTGCAGGTATTTTTTATATTTTCCAAAAAGTTGCTCCGTGAAGTTTCAGGTCATTCCAAGAACATTTGTTTCTGCACATAAATAACACCATGGTTATTCTGCTGAAAGCAGTGTCAGTCTGGGTTAGTTCCATTCAAATCATGCAAGTTAGAGTCCAAAACAAGGGCAAAAGTGTTTGGAAAAGTAGATACGACGGGGACGTATCAGCGCCGTTCCGGCACTCGGCACCGCGCCGCTCCGGCGTCGTGCGGTGGTCGTCGCCCCGCTGTGGTCTGGGCGGGCGCTCGTTCAGGCTGGTGCCCGTCACCCGTTGCGCCCGGTGCCCGCTATGAGCCTGGCCCAATGACAGCCGGGCCCAGCCCCCAGAACGTTTAAAAAAAGATTTAGAAATAAATAATAAATAAATAAAATATTAATTAATTAACTTAATTAATTATGTTTAATTAACTATTGTTAATTAAGTAAATTGTAATTAGATTAGTTAAACCTTAATTAGAATAAACAGAGTATGACATGCGGGACCCACACGTCAGTTTGACTAAGTCAACGCCTTGTTGACTGCTGACGTCATGCCGACATCATGATGACGTCAGCAAACACTATTCTGGATAATGTTGATTTAAAATAATTAAATAAATTCTAAAAATGATTAAATATTTTAAAATTAATATAAAATAAACCATAGCTCGGATGGAAAAACTTTGTACATGAAAGTTGCTCAGAACGACGAGACGAATCCGAATACGCAACCCGTTTGTTCGCCACACATCCCTAGCATAGCTAACATGCAACTTTCCCCCTCCGGTTCATCTGTCCGAAAACGCGAAACACCGGGGATACTTTCCCGGATGTTTCCCCCCTTCACCGGTATCACCTGTCCTTACGTTAGGTCACCCCTAGCACAACGTATTGCCGCATCTTGCTTTGTGTTACATTTGATTGCTCTGTTATTTATTGTGTTCCCCCTCCGTTACTTATTTTTGGTAGACTCCGAGACCGCTGCCGATGTCCGTGTGTTCGACTACATCGAAGATGACCCCTCCTTCTTGCCAAAGCAACCAGGCAAGCCCCCCCCCCCTGATCACCAGATATCGCCTATTCTTCTCCCTACTTCTTGCATTAGAGTAGTGTAGCATGTTACTGCTTTCCGTTAATCCTATTCTGATACATAGCATGTCCTTGCTACTACTATTGTTACCTTTACCTGCAATCCTAAATGCTTAGTATAGGATGCTAGTATTTCATCAGTGGCCCTACATTCTTGTCCGTCTGCCATGCTATACTATCGGGTCATCATCACTCAGGAGGTGATCACAGGTATATACTATACATATTACACCTGATACATGTGGTGACTAAAGTCGGGTCGGCTCGTAGAGTACCTGCAAGTGATTCCGATGTGGGGGCTGAATGGGGCAGGTGGTTCCATCTAGGTAGTGGTGGGCCTGGGTTCCCAACGGCCCCCGACTGTTACTTTGTGGCAGAGCGATAGGGCAGGTTGAGACCACCTAGGTGAGAGGTGGGCCTGGCCTTGGTCAGCGTCCGTAGTTACTTCAAAAATAACACGCTTAACGAGATCTTGGTATTTGATCTGAGTCTGGCCAATGTCCTATACACACTAACCAACTACGCAGGAACATTTATGGGCACTCAACGTCGTGGTATCAGCTGAAGCCTTCTTGATGTCAGCAACTGGGCGGCACGCACCGGGTTGGACTGGAATGCTTGCTCTTGTATAATGGAGGCTAGGTCTGCTCGCCGGCCGCGGTCACAATGTGCTGGTGTGCAATGGGAGATGGGCCCAGACCCCTGCGCCATAGGATTTAGACCGGTGTGCTGACCTCTCTGTTGTGCCTAGGTAGGGCTGCAACGTGTTGATCTTCCGAGGCTGGGCATGACCCAGGAAAGTGTGTCCGGTCAAAGGAGATCGAGCGTGTTGGGAAATGTGGTGCACCCCTACAGGGAAGTTTATCTATTTGAGTATCTATGTCCCTCGGTAAAAGGACGACCCGGAGTTGTACCTTGACCTTATAACAACTAGAACCGGATACTTAATAAAACACACCCTTTCAAGTGCCAGATACAACCCGGTGATCACTCTCCCACAGGGCGACATGGGGAGGATCGCCCGGTAGGATTATGCTATCGATGATACTTGGTGAACGTACCATCTACTCTCTTCTATATGCTTCAAGATGGAGGCTTCCAGAAGTGTATTCTTCGATAGGACTAGCTACCCCCCTCTTATTCTGGCATTCTGCAGTTCAGTCCACAGATACTACCCGTTTCATTGATATGAATGCATATGTAGTGTAGATCCTTGCTTGCGAGTACTTTGGATGAGTACTCACGGTTGCTTTCCTACTTCTTTTTCCCCTTTTCTCGGTTATTGCGATCATATGATGGAGTCCAGGAGCCAGAGGATCCCGAGGATAATTCTACGTGGAGTTCGACATCGAGGAGTAATTAGGAGGTCCTAGGCAGGAGGCCTTGCCTTTTTTATCGTTGCTACGTTTATGCTAGCTTTCTTAAGGCAATCTTGTTTAACTTATGTCTGTACTCAGATATTGTTGCTTCCGCTGAATCTTGTGTATTCGTGCCCTCGAGGCCCCTGGCTTGTAATATAAAGCTTGTATTATTTTTAATTTGTGTCTAGAGTTGTGTTGTGATATCTACCCGTGAGTCCTTGATCTTGATCGTACACATTTGCGTGTATGGTTAGTGTACGGTCAAATCGGGGGCGTCACAAATAGCACTCACGCTAGCACCTATGTCACATAAACCATGATAAAAGTGATCTCCTATTTTAGCTGAGACAATAGGCATGCCAACAACAGGTCTATGTTTATCCTTTTTATCAGGTTTGGCAATTCTAGGAGCTTCTTCACAGAAGTAAATAACATGCACATCTATATTTTCTTCTAAGAGATCCTTAACCATAGCAACACTAGGTTCTACTTTAATTTTTTCATTAGGTTTAGGTGTTATAATATAACTTTTGTTGACCACAGTTGAAACTTTAGCATGTTCCTTCATCCTAACATGCAAAGGTAGTTTCTCAATACAAGCAGTAGGAACAACTGGATCAACATTAAAGTACAGTTTCTTATTTAGCTAGTTCTGGTTCTTTAATTTCTTCTTTAATAGGTGGGTGATATTCAAACCACTTCTCTTTAGGGAGATCAATGTGAGTAGCAAATGATTCACAAAAGGAGGCTACTATCTCAGAGTCAAGTCCATATTTATTGCTAAACTTTTGAAAAGCATCGGTATCGATAAAAGATTTAACACAATCATATTTAAGCTCAATACCTTACTTTTTTACCTTCGTCGAGTCCACAATCTTCATAGTTGCGTTTAATTCTTTCTAAAAAGATCCCACCGGAATTCGATAGTCTTCTTCATAAAAGAACCAACACAAGAAGTATCGAGCATGGATCGATCATTATGAGAAAGCCAAGCATAAAAATTCTGGATAACAATTTCTCTTGAGAGCTCATGATTGCGGCATGAATATAACATTGACTATAGCCTCCCCCAAGCTAGAGCGATACTTTCTCCTTCACGAGGCCAAAAATTATATATATAATTCCAATCACGATGAACTAGATGCATAGGATAATTTTTTTGGTGGAACTCCAATTTCAGTCGATTCCAATTCCAAGATCCAATATCATCTCATAGCCTATACCATGCCAATGCTTTTCCGTTAAAAGATAAAGGGAAATCCTTCTTATTTACTTCATCTCCGGGTAAACCTGCAAGCTTAAACAATTCAGAAATTTGTTCCACATATATCAAGTGCATATCAGGATGTTCGGTTCCATCTCCTACATAAGGATTAGCTAGCAATTGTTCTATCATACCCAAAGGAATTTCATATTCAATATTTTCAGTAGGTGCAGTAGGTTGAGGGGTAGCTAATTGTGGTTCTGGTTGAGGTGAAGATACCCCGAACAAACCACTCAAAGGATTGTTTTCCACAGTAACAAGTGACAGTAAATTTCAGCACACTATATAAATGTTTCCTTACCAAATTCCACTTACCAATGATGCTTCACTCCCCAACAACGGCGCCAGAAAATAGCCTTGATGACCCAAAATTATAGGGGTTCAATTTTAGCTCTTTTTGATAAGTAAGATTGTCGAACCCAAGGAGGAGCAGAAGGAAATGACAAGTGGTTTTCAGCAAGGTAATGTCTGCAAGTGCTGAAATTGTAAGTAACAGAGTAGTTTGATAGCAAGATATTTTGTAATGAGCAAGTAATGGTAATAGTAACAAAAGTGCAGCAAGGTAGCCAATCCTTTTGAGGAAAAGGACGGGCCAAAACGGTCTCGTATAATAAGCAAAGCGTTCCTGAGGGTACACGGGAATTTCATCTAGTCACTTTCATCATGTTGATTTGATTCGTGTTCGCTACTTTGATAATTTGATATGTGGGTGGACCGGTGCTTAGGTGTTGTTATTACTTGAACAAACCTCCTACTTATGATTAACCCCCTCGCAAGCATCCGCAACTACGAGAAAAGTATTAGGGATAAATCCTAACCATAGCATTAAACTTTTGGATCCAATCGATCCCTTACGGAATAGCGCATAAACTAGTGTTTAAGCTTCTGTCACTCTCACAAACCATCATTTAATAACTACTCCACAATGCATTCACTTAGGCCCAAATATGGTGAAGTGTCATGTAGTCGACGTTCACATGACACCACTAAGGGAATCACAACATACATACTATCAAAATAACGAACACATATCAAGTTCACATGATTACTTGCAACATGATTTCTCCGGTGACCTCAAGAACAAAAGTAACTACTCGCAAGTGATAAACATGCACAAGATCAGAGGGGTATTAAATAGCATAATGGAACTGAACATATAATCTTCCACCGAATAAACCATATAGTAATCAACTACAAGATGTAATCAACACTACTAGTCACCCACAAGCACCAATCTATAGTTCCGGGAACAAGAATGAACACAAGCGATGAACTAGGGTTTGAGATGAGATGGTGTTGTTGAAGATATTGATGGAGATTGCCCTCCCCAAGATGGGAGAGTTGTTGGTGATGATGACGATGATGATTTCCCCCTCCGAAGGGAAGTTCCCCTGGCAAAATCGCTCTGCCGGAGGGCAAAAGTGCTCCTACCCAAGTTCCGCCATGAGACGGCGGCTCTCCATCCCGAAAGTCCTCTCCTTATTTTTTTTCTAGGTCAAAATGACATATATACCAGAAGATGGGCACCAGAGGTGGGCCTGGGTGAGCACAACCCACCAGGGCACGCTTGGGCTCCCTGCCGCGCTCAGGTGTACTTATTTGCTCCAATATTCTTCATATATTCCATAAAAATTCTCCGTGAAGTTTCAGCTTGTTTGGAGTTGTGCAGAATAGGTAGCCTGACGTAGCTTTTCCAGGTCATGTTTTCCAGCTGACGGAATTCTCCCTCTTTGTGTGTACCATGCAAATTATGAGAGAAAAGGCATTAGAATTACTCCAAAAACTATTATTATATATGCATAAAAACATCATAAATAACGGTAGGAAAACATGATGCAAAATGGACGTATCACCCCCTGGTTGCCTCTTCCCCCCTCCAACCTATATATATGTGGGAGGGGGCACCTAGAGGACACACAAACATTTGTTAGCCGTGTGCGGCGCCCCCCTCCACAGTTTACGCCTTCGGTCATATTGTCGTAGTGCTTAGGAAAAGCCCTGCGCAGATCACATCACCATCACCGTCACCACGTCGTCGTGCTAACAAAACTCTCCCTCGACACTTTGTTGGATCAAGAGTTCGAGGGATGTCATCAAGATGAATGTGTATAGAACTCGGAGGTGTCATACATTCGGTGCTTGATCGGTTAGAATGAGAAGAAGTTCGACTACATCAACCGTGTTGTCAAATGCTTATGCTTTCGGTCTATGAGGGTACGTGGACACACTCTCCCCCTCTCGTTGCTATACATCTCCTAGGTAGATCTTGCGTGAGCGTAGGAATTTTTTTGAAATTGCATGCTACGTTTCTCTACATTTATGATGAGATCTATGTTTTTATCCATGAAAGTCATTTGAGTCTTTTGATCTCTTATATGCATGATTACTTATAGCCTCGTATTTCTTCTTCGAATCTTTGGTTTAGTTAGGCCAACTAGATCGATTTTTCTTGCCATGGGAAGAGGTGCTTTGTGATGGGTTCGATCTTACGGTGCTTGATCCCAGTGACAAAAGGGGAACCGACATGTATTTATCATTGCTATTAAGGATAACAAGATGTGGTATATTTCTACATAAATAGATCTTGTCTACATCATGTCATCGTTCTTATTGCATTACTCCGTTTCTTCATGAACTTAATACACTAGATGCATGCTAGATAGCGGTCGATGTGTGTAGCAATAGTAGTAGATGCATGCAGGAGTCGGTCTACTAATCTTGGACGTGATGCCTATATAATGATCATTGCCTAGATATCGTCATGATTATTTGAAGTTCTATCAATTGCCCAACAGTAATTTGTTTACCCACCATATGCTTTTTTTTCTCGAGAGAAGCCACTAGTGAAATCTACGCCCCCAGGTCTCTTCTTTATTATATTTTCCTTCAAGATCTATTTTTATTTGCTTTTATTTTCATATATATTAATCCAAAAACACAAAAATACCTTGCTGCAATTTATTGTTATTTATTTTATCTCGCGTTCCCGCAAGATTTATTTATCCAATCTACTACAATTTTACCTATCTTTTTCCCGGGAGGGATTGACAACCCCTCTTTTACATTGGGTTGCGAGTATTTGTTCTTTGTGTGCAGGTGCCATTCATGTAGTGTTGCGTGGTTCTCCTAGTGGTTCGATAACCTTGGTCTCATCACTAAGGGAAATACCTACCGTAGTTGTGCTGCATCATCTCTTCCTCTTTGGGGAAATACCGATGTAGTTCAAGCCACAATCAGGGTCTTCGGCCTGCCGGCCTATCCCTTGTGGGCCAAACTATTGGACCGCGTTGCCAATACTAGGAGGCCGAACTATGAGGAGACCCCATATCCAGATAGGAAGCTTTTTGGTGCCTTGGTGTGTCCTCCAAGTCAAGATAAGAAGATTCGGCGTGTTTATTCCTTTCTAGCAACCAACCATGTGTAACCCTAGTACCCCTGGTATCTATATAAACCAAGGGGTTTAGTCTGTAGAGGCTGTAAAAAACATCATCCTACTAGTCTAGGATTTAGTTTATCTGATCTCGTGGTAGATCGACTCTGTAACCATCTTATACCCATCAATATAATCAAGCAGGACGTACCTCTTAGAGAGGGTCTGAACTTGGGTAAACACCGTGTCCCTCGTCCCTTGTTCCCCATTGATCCAAGATCCAAAGCTCGGGACCCCTACCAGAGATCCGCTGGTTTTGACATCGATACCTGTTCGGAACAATTGTCGTCCCCAACGAAGAACTCAGATAGTCCCATACCTAAACTATGACAAACAATACATTTGCGGTCGTGAGACCAATATAGGAAATATGTGAACATGAAAAATAAGGAGGTCAGTGATACGATGAATCTTATTTAGTAGTCCTCATGTCTCCGCGTAAGCCCAAATAATCATGCGATTACTTGCTCACTGGAAAATATTTCTTCTCAGCCGTACCATGGCCAATGAACGGAGAACAATTGCAGGAGAACATATATATCACGGTATAGTGACTACAGAAGAGATGCTAGTGGCAGTATATCTCTAGGTCAAAGGAACAGAGTGCAAGTTGCATGACTTAGCACAGAAACAGAATAAGAACAAAGGGATTGCTACTTGCCTGACCAGCAGTACCTGTCTACCAGAAGGTCGCTATGAAGAACGCCAATGGGACCTCCAATTTTTTCTCCCAATAGGCGACTCTGACTAGTGTGTTGATGGTCCTATGCTACATCACCTGATCGCCTTATATACTGGTAAAAAGTGAGTAGCTCCTTGTGAATGTATTAATCACCGTCCAACCGCCACCATGTTGAGCTGTAGCTCCTACTCGCTCCAAAGGATAAGCTAGTGCCCCTTTGCTTCACCTAATGGCTAGTTCGATGCATCTACTAGCTCATGCATGCATACATTTCTAACCAGTCAAATGACACGTACATTCTATCTCCCAAGGAATAAGACATGTATCCATGCAACAAGCCTTCCCATCACCACATGCAAAAATATCTATTGTCCTAGATGGTAGTACAGTGCAGTACAAGAGCTGGCTGGCCTATCGAGAGAAGGAAACACAGCTAACCAAGCTAGCCAGCAGGCTACTCGTACATACATTAAGGCAACTGGGTGACAAGATGGATGTTGCATGCATGCGGTGCATTGAGTAGGCACGATGGATGTGGTGCATGCCTTGCATTGGTACATGCAGATGAATGTAATACTCCACCATCTTACACAAAGAAAATCTACTAATTATTAGTATGCACAGGTCTTAAGATATTGATTCAATCCAAAACTATTAATAAATACTAGCATACTTGAGCTCTTAGAAAAATGATAGTTAGGCAAAAATAATTCTAGATGGAAACCAATGCATTTTAATTATTCTTAAGTAACACACGGGTGTTACAGTCCATGCACAGGAGACCGGTTCTGCGACTGACATGTAACTTGTATTGCATAAAGCGGTTGGCGGGTGTTTGTCTCTCCCTCTATAGTTAAAATCTGATTTGACAATGGTGGTCTTGAAAAAGGTAAAAGGCAACTTGTATATCACCGTTGTGGCTTTGTGTAATTAAGAATGATTCTTATACGTTTCACTTAGAAGCCACCTAAAATTTGCAAGAACAAAGTAGAGGACGTCTAACTTGGTTTTGCAGGGCATGTGATGTGGTATGACCAAGATATGATGTGATATATACGATCTATGAGATGATCATGTTTTGTAATCTTTCACGACTTGCATGTTGATGAGTACGATAACCAGTAGGAGCCATATGGTTTTCTTAATATTTCTGTATGACCTGTGTGTCAATGTTTAGACGCCACGTAATTGCTTTACTTTATCGTTGTGAGTTAACAACAATTGTAGATGCAATAGTTGATGGATAAAACTATATGACGACACCGAGGACCTAGGTGCCATGCTAGTGGTGATGGAGATGATGTTAGTGCTTTGGAGATGGTGATCAAAGGCACAAGAAGAAAAAGGTCATATCTTGTCATATATTACTTGCATGTGATGTTTGTCCTTTTATGTGTCTTGTTTTGCTTAGATCTCAATGGTAGCATTGTAAGATGATTCCTCACACTTACTATCAATATAAAAGTTTTCTTACATATTATGCATCATTGTGAAAATTCGTCGTCTTGAAGCACCTCGTGATGATCGGGTGTGATAAATTCTACGTGCACATACAACGGGTATAAGGCAGTTTTACAGATGCACAAATACTTTGGTTAACTTGACGAGCCTAGTATGTGCTGACATGGACCCGGAACACACAGAACCGAAAGTTTTAAACATGAGTAATATGGATGATACGATCAACAAGTTGATGTTCAACATTGAAAATACTTCATCTCATGTGATGGTCGAACTTGGTTTAGTGAATTTGGATCATGTATCACTAAACAATTTGAGGGATATTGATTTTAGTGGGAGTTCATTAGTAATTTGATTAAATTGAACTAATGATATTATCATGAACATATTTTAAATGTGTTTGCAAATATGTTGTGGACAATGGCTCGTGTTGTAGCTCTGCTCAATTTTAATGCGTTCCTAGATAAAGAAACACTGGAAGATGATGGAAGCAACTTAGCAGGCTGACCCCGTAATCTCAGGATTATCCTCACTGCTACACATAAGGCTTATATTCTTCATGCACTACTTGGTGCGCCACCCCCTCCCGAGACATCCGTAGATGTTGTGAACGTCTGGCAGACATGGGCCGGTGACTATTCGATAGTTTAGTGCGCCTTGCGGTACAGCTTAGAGAAAAGGCTCCAAAAAAAGTTTTAAGCGGCACGGGGCATATGAGATGATTCAGGAACTGCAAATGGTGTTTCACACTTCACCCTTGTGGAGAGGTATGATGCATCAGACAAGTTCTTTATGAAAGTGCGTTATATCGACTAGAGGGGGGTGAATAGGCAATTTTTATGAAATTCTTCATTGAGGAATTTGCCGGTGAGGAAATTCCTTAGCGAAGAACTACTAGCAGCGGAATAAGTACTCAAAGGTAAACATAACAGAATACAAGCACAGTCATCATGATGAAATGAAGACAGGCACAGAGTACAGGAAGCGTAATCACAGGATAACACAGGATGAAGACAAACAGACTGAAGAAATTGAACTGGGGAAATTGAGAAAGTCTTCAGTCAAAGTCTTCAAACACAGATATGAACAAACACACAGCACAGTTATGAGGGAATGAAAGAGTTGAGGAAATAGAACCAGTATGCTCGGTGAAGACAATGATTTGGTAGACCAGTTCCAACTGCTGTCTCAGTTGTACGTCTGGTTGGAGCAGCTGAGTATTTAAACTCAAGGACACACAGTCCCGGACACCCACTCAAGGACACTTAGTCCAAGACACCCAGTCCTCACCGTATTCTACTTGAACTAAGGTCACACAAACCTCGTCCAATCACTCGTGGTAAGTCTTCAAGCGACTTCCAAACCTTCACAAACTTGGTCACTCAGCGATCCACAATTCCTCTTGGATGCTCTAGACCATGACGCCTAACCGTCTAGAAGAAGCACAGTCTTCAAAGGTAACAAGCGTCGGATCCACTCAGGATCAATCTCTTCAGTGATGCTCAATCACTTGGGGTTTGTAGGTGTTTGGTTTTTGGGTTTTGGGTTTTTGGTTTTTCCTCACTTGATGATTTTCGCTCAAAGTCCTCGAAGGATGGGTTGCTCTCAAATGACAAGTGCCAGTTTCTCTCGGAGCAGCCAACCAGCTAGTGGTTGTAGGGGGCGGCTATTTATAGCCTAGGGAGCAGCCCGACATGATAAGACATAAATGCCCTTCAATGATATGACCGTTAGGTGGATAGATATTTTGGGACAGCTGGCGCATAGCACAGCAACGGTCGGAATTTTGAGTAGTAGAATCCTCAGGGCTATCATGTTCCTCACTATGTAGGCAATCCACACTGGCGAATTCCTAACTCCTTAGTCAAGACAAATTCCTCAGAGACCAGAAGAACTTCGTCTCTGTCACTAAAGTAATTGACTGATCTGTAAGAGATTTCCAATGGCTTCACTCGAAGGGATTGGTAGGTGTAGGATTTTGAGTTGAGCATCACATGGAAATTTTTCCTTAGTATTACCTCGACCCCCTTTAACAGTACGGTGTTTCCTATGACTCAAGAAAGAGAAAAAACAAAACTATGAAAACAAAAGTCTTCAAGCTTCATATTCCCCGCATGAATATCAAGTCTTCACGGACACACCAATTTCTTCACTTTCAAAGTCTTCATAAAAGTCTTCAGAAATACCAAAATCTTCAGTCGAAGATGTTTATTTTTAAGGGTCGACTTTTCCTGTAAATATCAAACTCCTCATAGACTTATAGACCTATGTACACTCACAAACGCATTAGTCCCTTAACCTATAAGTCTTCAATACACCAAAATCACTAAGGGGCACTAGATGCACTTACAATCTCCCCCTTTTTGGTGATTGATGACAATATAGGTTAAGTTTTCAACGGGGATAAACATATGAAGTGTAACTACTGATATTGAGGAATTTGATTGCAAGATATAGAAGAACTCCCCCTGAAGATGTGCATAGTGAGGAATTTGCTTTTGAAGCAATGCACACTTGAAGAGTTGAATCATGGAGATCTCCCCCCTATATCTTGTAATTCATACACGCATTTAACATATAATATGAAGAATTTGAAATGCATGATGAAATATGGTGCCTGATGAAATTCAGCATGCGTGCAATAATATTTAATGAGGAATAAGCATGCAGAATAGTGCATCAAAAGTATTAGAGCACCATCGGGTTTAACATTACAACTCGATCCAATAAAGTTTCAGAAGAACGAGAGTTGTAACTTTAGCAAAACAAACGCCCATATAGTAGACCCGCTTGAAGACTAACTCATATTTCCCCCCCTTTGTCATCAAATGACCAAAGGATCGAAAATGAGGACTAACGCCCCTGAAGATAATCATGTTGATGAAGGAGCGCCAGCGTTGTTGGGGTCATTTGTTGATGTAGGGCCTGCCGCGTGTCATCCAAATCTTCATGTTCATCAGTGTCGCGTGATGAAGAAAATGAGCTGGCCACTAGAGAAGGAACTTGGACCTTCTTGAATTTCTTCTGTGGAGGTGCAGACCAGTCAAAATCTTCTTTGAGACCCATGTTCTTCAGATCTTCTTCACCATATAGATGTGACAGGAATGCCCAGGTGCGACCGAAGACTTGATGGAGGTAGTAGTGGTTTTTCTTCACTGCATTCTGTGTGGCAGTCATGTTGTGAAGAAGTGAACCAAACTGACGCTTAACCCATTTGTGATTTCGATCCACCTTTTGGTGAAGACTAAGCAGAAGTTCATGGTCAGTCATCACTGTAGATGGAATAAGATGCAGCTTTGCGAAACTGACCATCCAATGGACGAATGCCTTCATAAATTATAGCCGGTGCCTTGCCCTTTCCATCAACTGAGGAATATGTCTGCTTGAGGACTTCAATTGGGGGCAAGTAGTTGAGGTGGTTCTAGAAATCAGCTTTGTAGTTGAGTGAAGACCTTGTCCTGAGGAATCTCATAATCCAAGGTGCATAAGGCTTCAGCTCAAACGGAGACAGTTCAATATTGGCCATAATCCTAATGAAGAAATCGTGATAATTGACAGGAATGCCATGAACGATGTTGAATACCAGATTCTTCATGATGCCAACAATTTCCTCATCAGATGAGTCGTGGCCTTTGATAGGACTGATTGTCCTCGTAAGAATACGATAGACAGTTCTGGGCACGTACAACAATTTCTTCATGAGGAATTTGGTTCTTGGTGCTTGACCTGGCTTCAAAGGTTGCATCAGCACCTGCATATAATGATGTGTGAGCCCAGGTTCACTGTAGATGCAACGAGCTTCTTCAAGGGGAGGACTGAGTGGTAGAGCACGAAGCAATTCAGAGGCTGGTGCAGTGTAGTGATTGTTTTTAGACATCCAGTCCGGCACCCATGAATTCACATCTTCAGCATCTCCGGTGATGTGCAGTGTTGCATAGAATTGAAGAAACAGTTCTTCATTCCAATCGTAGATGTCAGAGCAAAATTTGAGCAGTCCAGCATCGTGAAGAACACTAAGGACTGGTGCGAAGCACGGCAGAGATTCCATATCCGTGTGAGGAATATGCTCATGGTAGAAAATCTTCTCCTTGTTGAACAGCACTGAGGAATAGAAATTGTCTTGACTGGCAGTCCAGAAACGCCTCTTCCTAATGCGAGCAGAGTCATATGGGTTGTAATCTTCGAAGAATATGTGCTCGCCAAAGAAATCATCAGCCTTGAACTTTTGCTTGCGTGAGAATGGATCATTTGGCTTCGGCAGAGGAGTGTCTGTGAGTTGCATCACGACCTCAGGAATCTCAATCGCAGGTTCTTCGGGCTGAGGAATTTCTAGTTCCTCCTCAGTGGTAGTCAGCGTAGTTTGTTGTTCAGCAGCGGCAGTTTCATCAGCGCTAGTGGCTGGAATTTCCTCATGGACAGATGCAGTGGGATGAGTTTCTTTAGAGCCCATGTGAACAGTTTGTGTGGGGGACTGAGGAATTTGCTATAGAGGGGTGAACATTGGAGAGTTTGGATGCTGACTTTCCCAGAATTCATCACTGATTATGGGTGTGGAGCAGCCAATGTCCACATCATCATCTTCCATTTCTTCAACGCCAGCCTCTTCAGCTGTGAACTGAGGCACAGGCGAGGAGATGATAGGTGTTGAAGGGATCGTATCCACTTCAATTTCTTCATCCAATGGTTAAGACAAAGCAGCAAAAGGAGTTTCTTCATCAGATCCACTAGGGATCACATATTCTTCAACAAAAGGAACAAGGTGCTTTGATGGCCTGGTTGACATTGGAACAGCATCAATCGGTTTTGCAAATGAGCTTGTCATAGGCTTCATTTTCTTCGGAGCTTAAGAATCTAAAGCAGCTGATGCTTTCCTTTTCTTCACTGCAGCATGCTCTGCAGCCTTGGTCTTCTTCACATCCGATGTAGATGGAAGGATTGAAGTTGAAGTTGGTGCATGAGCAGCTGAGGAATCTGGTTGATTTTCTTCAGGTACAATTGATGCAGTTGCCCTGAGTTCTTCAGTTTCTTCAGGCACACCACTAGTGGGTGCCCTGGCAATTTCTTCAGCGACTGGAATGCAGTCATTAGCCCTGGAACTCACATTATCTTCAGCAGCCTGATTATCATCAGCGGTGCTGGCATTTTCTTCAGTAGGCTGAGCAGATGCTTCAGCTTGAGGAATTTCCTGTTGCGTTGGGGCTGCAACATTGGAAGTGAAGTTATCCGCAAGTTTCACAAAATGAACCTTGGCTCCAAGCCAATCAGCGCGATATGCTTCAAAGTCATCATTGAGTTTCTTAATCTCAGTCTGAGTAGTGACAAGTTCTTCAGTTGTCATAGAGACAATGTTTTTCTTCAGATATCACTCTTTCTTGTACTACGCTTTCTTGATCTGCCTGACTTGCCTGTATCTGATGATTTCTGCAAGGTCATCATCATTAGCTTCGTCTTCATCAGACGACACTTGGAAAGCGACTTGCTTCTTTTAAGGACTTGGGCGTGGACCTCGTTCAGCAGTGGCCTTTGTCTTCAGCAGTGAGGGGCCAGCTGAGGAACTTGGTGCAACTGAGGAACTAGCTGAGACACCTGAGGCAATGGAGATGCCGGCAGTCCTTTAGCACGAAGCGAGATGCCCAGGTGCTGAGGATTTGGTCGGAACAGCAGAAGGCTTTGGCAGAGGAGCTGAGGACTTTGGAGGAAAAGGAGCAGCATGAGGAATTGGCCATGAGGGCTTTGATGATTCTAGCCGTGAGGGCATTGCCGAGGAAGCACTTGGCTTGCGTGCAGGCTTCTTTGACATAGCCTTCTTTGGCTTGACAGCAAGGACCTCAGCAGAGGCAGCAGCAGCAGCAGAGACTTCATTGAATTTCCTCACTGCTTCTTTGGCTTGCTTAGCCAACTTGGTTTGGCGCTTGGCCCATTCATCAGGATAGTCCTCACCGCGCTTGAGGCTGGTGGGATCTGCTATTTGGCCAGGTGCCAATGGAGCTCTTGGGCATGGAGGATTGAGTGTGAATTTCTTCATGTACTTAGGAGTGACATATCTGTACTCCCTCCATTCTCTTGCCCATCTCCTCTCTATCTTCTGAATGCGCACTTTGCGCTCATTCTTGGTTTCCTCTGTAGGTGTGCAGTACCCAGCATATATGTCATCAGGGATTTCAAACGTTGTATTTACCTCAGGCCTCTTTCCTCCCTTCTGTGGCCATTTACCATCAGCCATTTTCTTCAGTTGAGGAATTTGAACAATCGAATTCTCTGAAGAAGTATGCAACTTTTCTTCGAGGAACGCTGCAAATGAGTTAAGTTGATGAGAACCTAGTGATTCAGCAGCTGACTTGTGTACCTGTGAATAGATTATAGTTACGAGGAATTTGGAGAGGTCATATGCGTTCTCAGAAGGTTTTTCAAAATGAACAGGTTTGAGGAATTTGACCAGATGAGTCTTGAAGATTTTCACTAAGCGTTCATTGTCTTAGGTTCCAGAGTTGTATAGATCGAAGATCCACACAATTGAGGAATCTTGAAGAAAAATGATGCTTAGAGAAACGAATCAAGAACGGATGACTTGTGAGGTGTTCAGTGTGTGAAGATATGAAGAAAAACACTTTTGAAGATTTTGTAGATAATCATTCGAATCAACGAGGGCAGTAAAAGTAACTTTTAATTACCCTGGACGAAGAACACGACGAACTAGAGTGAGGAGATGTGAAGTTCGTCTATGCAGATCTTCCACGCCCTAACTCGGCGGAGGAAGACGGCTACGGCGGCGGCAGAGTGAAGATGTCCATGGTCGGCGCGAGTACGTCGGCGACGAGGTTGAGGCAGTGAAGATCTTCCTCACCGGCGGCGATGAAGTAGCGACGGCGCTAGGGTTTGAGAAGCTCAAGCTGGAGAGAGAGGTCGAGCGGAGTAAAAGAAGTGAAGGAGGGGTATTTATAGCCACGGTGAAAACTGCTCGCCCGAAGAAATTGGACGAACGTGCCCCTAACCCTTCTCATTCTCATGACATGTGTCACCCACGTAGTGAGAGGTGGAGATCGTGTTAGATCGTGGGTGAGTGGATAAGTGTATCGTGGGATGTGGAACGGTTTGAGCGGCAACACCGAAAATTTCGATAAGAGGTTTTAAAGTTCCGTTCGCAATTTCTTCAGCTGACAAGGACACATAGAAGATTTTGAACGAGTTTCAAATAGAACGCACATGAAGAATTTGTGAACAGATTGGGTTGAGTATAGCATAGAGGGGAAGGGTCCGATCACATTCACTTAGCAGAAAACCAACTTGAAGAAATAGCAATAAGTGAATGTTGTAGAGGACATAAACTCATATATATATAGCCAATGAAGAAAAAAGACGGAACCAGTGAAGACTATGCAAAGTTGAAGAATATGAATAATTTGAGGAATTTCAACTTTTGGTGGTGGCGTGACCCACCGTATAAGAATGATGATTTCAGACACTGCGTACAATTATCGTAGGGTTCTGAGAATCAAATTCTTTGTTAATTTCTTCACACTAAGAGTGTTATTCTTCATTGATTGAAGAAAAACGTTTCTTCATGTGATGCACATCTAAGTCATCAATTTTGCATAAGTGTTAGGATGAGTGTCCTTTTCACAAAACATTCGAAGATTCTAGGATATTTAGCTCACACCGCAACTTGCTAAATCTCTTCTCATCTAAGGGCTTTGTGAAGATATCGGCTAGCTGTTCTTCAGTCTTCACATGCTCAATAGAAATGTCGCCCTTCAACACATGATCACGAAGAAAATGATGACGAATCTGAATGTGCTTTGTCTTCGAGTGCTGAACTAGGTTGTGAGAAATCTTGATGGCACTCTCATTGTCACAGAAGAGAGGCACATTCTTCATGTTGACGCCGTAGTCCTTGAGAGTTTGCTTCATCCATAGCAATTGGGCACAACAAGAACCAGCGGCAATGTACTCAGCTTCAGCAGTAGATAGTGATACGCAGTTCTGTTTCTTCGAGGACCAACAGACCAAAGATCGTCCGAGGAAATGACATGTACCAGATGTTGACTTGCGATCCACACGATCACCAGCCTAGTCAGAGTCAGAATATCCAACAAGATCAAAAGCCGTGCCCTTGGGGTACCATAATCCAAGTGTTGGTGTGTGAGCTAGATATCGAAGAATATGCTTCACAGCCTTATGGTGTGATTCCTTCAGTGCAGCTTGAAATCGGGCACACATGCAAACACTAAGCATTATATCTGGCCTAGATGCACATAAGTATAATAAGGAACCTATCATGGAGCAGTATACCTTATGATCGAAGTCAATAGCATTTTCATCGGTGCACAGATGGCCATTTGTGGGCATAGGAATTTTGACGCCTTTGCAATCTTGGATGCCGAATTTCCTCTGTACATCCTTGAGGTATTTCTCCTGAGATATGAATATGCCATTGTGTTGTTGACGAATTTGAAGACCTAAGAAGAATTTCAACTCTCCCATACTAGACATTTGATATTCTTCACTCATTATATAGGAAAATTCATCACTATAATGTTGGTCAGTACAGCCAAAGATAATATCATCAACATATATTTGGCACACAAATAGTTCACCATCATAAGATTTAGTGAAAAGAGTAGGGTCGAGTGAACCGGGTTTGAAGCCTTTCTTCATGAGTAGTTCCTTCAAGGTATCATACCAAGCCCGTGGGGCCTGCTTGAGGCCATAGAGGGCCTTGTTGAGTCTGAAGACTTTGTCAGGATTCTTTGGATCTTCAAAACCTGGGGGTTGAGCAACATATACTTCTTCCTCAAGCTTACCATTGAGGAATGCACTTTTCACATCCATTTGATATAAAGTGATATCATGATGGTTAGCATAAGCAAGTAATATGCGAATAGCCTCAAGTCTAGCACAGGTGCAAAAGTTTCATCAAAATCAATTCCTTCAACCTGTGTGTAGCCTTGAGCTACAAGCCGTGCCTTATTGCTCACCACAAGGCCATTTTCATCTTGCTTGTTGTGGTAGATCCACTTTGTGCCAATGATATTGTGCTTGCGAGGATCTGGACGTTTGACCAGTTCCAGACATTGTTAAGCTCGAACTGATGTAATTCCTCTTGCATGGCCTGAATCCATCAGGCTCCAGAAATGCTTCATCTACCTTAGTGGGCTCTGTAATAGAGACAAAAGCATACTGCCCACAAAAGTTAGACAAATGTGAAGCTTTTGAGCGTGTGAGAGGACCTGGCGCTTTGATGTCATTGATGATCTTTTCAACTTGCACTTCTTTTGCAATGCGAGGATGAGCTGGTTGTCGTTGAAGAATTTGATCAGCGTTTTCTTCAGCACCATTTTCTTCAGCATTTTCTTCAGGTGCATTAGCTCGACGTTCTTCATGATCTGGAATGAATTCTTCAGCAGATTCTTCAGTAGGAATGACATCCTCAGTAGCCTTGAACTTGATAGTTTCCTCAGGTGTTGGTTCATCTATCACAGTAGGTAGGTGCTCTCTTTGCGAGCCGTTAGTTTCATCGAACCGCACATCTAAAGTTTCAACAACTTTGTGAAGAACGTTGTTGAAGACTCTATAGATGTGCGAGTCTTTTCCGTAACCAAGCATAAAACCTTCATGTGCTTTCGGTGCAAATTTTGAGTTGTGATGAGGATCTCTAATCCAACATTTAGCACCGAAGACTTTGAAATAACTTGCATTGGGTTTCTTATCAGTGAGGAGTTCATAGGCAGTCTTTTTGAAGAATTTGTGAAGATATACTCTGTTGATGATGTGGCATGCAGTATCAATTGCCTCAGTCCAGAAACGACGAGGCATTTTGTATTCATCAAGCATAGTGCGAGCCATCTCAGCAAGAGTCTTGTTCTTGCGCTCCACGACGCCATTCTGCTGAGGAGTGTAAGGAGCAGATAACTCATGAGTAATACCAAGTTCATCAAGATAGTCATCAAGACCAGAATTCTTGAACTCAGTGCCATTGTCACTTTTGATGTGCTTGATCTTCACACCAAAGTTGGTTGAAGCCCTCGAGGAAAATCGTTTGAAGACTTCCTGCACTTCATGTTTGTAAGTAACAAGGTGTACCCATGTGTAGCGAGAATAATCATCAACAATAACAAAGCCATATTGAGATGCTTCATTTGAAATAGCAGAATAATAATTAGGACCAAAGAGATCCATGTGAAGCAATTCAAATGGACGAGTGGTGGTCATGATAGTCTTCGCTGGATGCTCGGCCTTGGTCATCTTCCCCGCTTCACAGGCTCCGCATAGGTGATCCTTGAGGAATTTGACATTCTCGATGCCAATGACATGCTTCTTCTTCGCAAGTGTGTGCAAATTCCTCATGCCTGCATGACCAAGTCGTCGATGCCAGAGCCAGCCTTCTGAAGCTTTTGCAAGTAAGCACACGGCTGGTTGTGGTCCTGTAGAGAAATCAACAATATACAGGTCTCCTCTCCTAAAGCCTTCGAAGACTTTGGAATTGTCAGCTTCCATAACCACAACACAATGGTACTTTCCAAAGACAACAACCATATCAAGATCACAAAGCATTGAGACAGACATAAGGTTGTATCCTAAGGACTCAACAAGCATGACTTTTTCCATGTGTCGATCCTTTGTAATCGCAACCTTACCTAGACCCAATACCTGATTTTTGCCTTTGTCAGCAAAGATGATATGCTTCAGATGCGACGGAGATAATGGAGCATCCATCAATAGATTCTTGTCACCAGTCATGTGGTTTGTACATCCACTATCGAGGACCCACTCAGTGGCTTTGGGTTGATCATCCTGCAGATGAATTAGTGCAGCTTAAAAACTCATATACTTCATCAGTGAAGAATATGACATCAATTCATCAGATCAATTTCATCAAGTAAAAGAGCTAATAACGCAATATGAGGACATGAGAAATGAAAGTTCATTTCTTCATGGTTAGCCTGCGTCCTTTCAGGCATGCTCAGGTCTCTAGCAAATTATTCAGACGATTATGTGCATCTGGAGACCTGACCCTGCAGAAGAGATTAGTTCTTTTTCTTCACCACCCACATCTGAAGGGGTGGCAAAGAGTTCATCATTCTGCGAGCTCCATACGAAAAGGATGGCATAGAAGCCAGTCCATTTCCTCTCACATAAGAGGGGTTAGAGTATGCATAAGAGTATGCAGAGAAATTCTTCGAGGACTTATGGACATAATGATTTGAAGAATAATGCACATATCCATAATCCTTAGATCTTCCCTGCGAAATAGACGGGTTAGCACGATGATGTTCATATGAGGACTCTGCTCCATATGAGGAATTTGGTCCATATGAAGAATTTGATCTGGGGTTCCTATTCTTCACAGGTGGTGTCATAATGACATTCACCTGAAGATTTTCAAGACATCTTTTGGGAACCCGTATTTTCTGCATAGGGGAGCCGTTCCTGCAGTTAGTGCCAACATATCTAGCAAATACTTCACCATTCTGATTTTTGAATAGCTTATAGTTGGAGTCAATTGACTCATCATCAGAATGAGGAGATTCACATGCAAATCCAGATAAGTTAGATGGATCAACTGGAGGTCCCTTTGCAGCAACCCATGTAGTTTTGGGGTACTGCTCAGGCTTCCAATATGTAGCATCAGCATTGAGTTTCCTTTCAAAGGCGATACCCTCTTTCCTAGGGTTCTTGTTGAGGATCTGCTTTTTAAGCACATCACAAAAAGCCTGATGCCCTTTGAGGCTTTTGTACATGCCTGTCGTGTACAATTCCTTTAGCCCTGCATTGTCAGTGATACTAGCAATGTCCTCAGATGAGGAATTAGTGATAGCAGAGGTATGTGAAGAATTTGAAACATTAGCAGCATTTGAACATTCAGGTGAAAATTAGTAGATTCACGTTCAATGCACTTCAAGCATGGTGGAACAAATTCTTCCTGAGAAGCGTTGATTTGTTGAGCAAGTAATGAATCGCGCTCCTTCTGAAGATCTTCATAACTCACTCTTAGCTTCTCAAGGTCTTGCTTTCTTTGAAGAAATTCATGAGAAAGCTTCTCATGATCCGATAAGAGAGTGTTATGATGACTTTGAAGTTTGTCAAGCTTGGACTGAAGTCTTTGAAGACTTCCAGTCAAAGTTTCAGTGCGATCCATTTCTTCACCCAACATATCATCACTTTTATTTAGCATGTTTTGAACCTTTTCTAAAGCCCTTTGTTGTTTTATAGCAATCTTAGCAAGTTTAGAATAGCTGGGCTTAAGATTTTCATCAGATTCATTCTCACTTGATTCAGAGGAGGTATATTTGAGTACCTTGGCACCCTTTGCCATGAAGCAATAGGTGGGAGCGTAGTCATCATCGCCTTCATCAGCCTTGTTGGTGAGGTCATTTTCTTCAGTGTTGAAGATAGACTTGCTGACGAATGTAGTAGCGAGAGCAAGGCTCGCCACTCCGGATTCGGACTCTTCAGATGACTCATCTTCCTCATTTTCTTCAGATTTAGCCTCAGAGTCCATTTCCTTGCCAATGAATGCCCTGGCCTTCTTGGAGATGCTATTCTTGTGATATGAAGGCTTGGAAGATTTTGATGATGAGGATTTTGCGGATTTCTTCTTTTTCTTCGTATCATCAGAACTGTAATCCTTGTATTTCTTCTTCTTTGATTCCTTTTCCCACTGAGGACAATCTTGAATGAAATGTCCAGGTTTCTTGCATTTGTGACAGAGCCTCTTCTTGTAGTCACTGGATGAGGAATCATTGCTCCTTGAGGATCTTCCAAGGCGACCACGTCTTGAGAACTTTTGGAACTTCTTCACGAGCAGAGCAAGATCATGGCTCAGTTCTTCAGGATCACCAAGGCTGCTACCAGAGTCTTCATCTTCGGACTTAGATACTGCCTTGGCCTTCAGTGCACGGGTTCTGCCATAGCTTGAACCATAGAGATCTCTCTTTTCAGCAAGTTGGAACTCATGAGTATTTAGCCTCTCGAGAATATCAGCGGGATCAAGTGACTTGTAATCAGCACGTTCTTGTATCATCAATGCCAGAGTGTCAAATGAGGAATCAAGCGATCTCAGCAATTTCTTCACCACCTCATGGTCAGTGATGTCAGTGGCACCAAGTGCTTGAAGCTCATTTGAGATGTCAGTGAGACGATCGAAGGTTTGTTGAACATTTTCATTGTCAAGTCTTTTGAAGCGGTTGAAGAGATTGCGAAGAACATCAACTCGAGAGTCACGCTGAGTTGAGACTCCTTCATTCACTTTGGACAACCTGTCCAAGATAAGCTTCGCAGTTTCTAAAGCACTCACTCTGCCATACTGTCCTTTGCTCAGATGGCCACATATGATATTCTTTGCTTGGGAGTCGAGTTGCTTGAATCTCTTCACATCGGCAGCATTCAGAGAAGGTGTGACTGAGGGAACACCATTTTCCACAACATACCAGAGATCGTTATCAATTACTTCAAGATGCATTCGCATCTTATTCTTCCAGTAGGGGTAGTCCGTCCCATCGAAGGTAGGACACCCAGCAGAGACCTTGATCATACCTGCAGTCGACATAACTAAAACTCTAGGCGGTTAAACCAAAATCACACAGAACAAGGGAGTACCTTGCTTTGATACCAATTGAAAGTGCGTTATATCGACTAGAGGGGGGGTGAATAGGCGATTTTTATGAAATTCTTCACTAAGGAATTTGCCGGTGAGGAAATTCCTTAGAGAAGAACTACTAGTAGCGGAATAAGTACTCAAAGGTAAACATAACAGAATACAAGCATAGTCATCATGATGAAATGAAGACAGGCACAGAGTACAGGAAGCGTAATCACAGGATAACACAGGATGAAGACAAACAAACTGAAGAAATTGAACTGAGGAAATTGAGAAAGACTTCAGTCAAAGTCTATAAACACAGATATGAACAAACACACAACATAGTTATGAGGAAATGAAAGAGTTGAGGAAATAGAACCAGTAAGCTCGGTGAAGACAATGATTTGGTAGACCAGTTCCAACTGCTGTCTCAGTTGTACGTCTGGTTGGAGCGGTTGAGTATTTAAACTCGAGGACACACAGTCCCGGACACCCAGTCAAGGACACTTAGTCCAAGACACCCAGTCCTCACCGTATTCTACTTGAACTAAGGTCACACAGACCTTGTCCAATCACTCGTGGTCAGTCTTCAGGCGACTTCCAAACCTTCACAAACTTGGTCACTCGGTGATCCACAATTCCTCTTAGATGCTCTAGACCATGACGCCTAACCGTCTGGAAGAATCACAATCTTCAAAGGTAACAAGCGTCGGATCCACTCAGGATCAATCTCTTCAGTGATGCTCAATCACTTGGGGTTTGTAGGTGTTTGGGTTTTGGGTTTTTGGTTTTTCCTCACTTGATGATTTTCGCTCAAAGTCCTCGGAGGATGGGTTGCTCTCAAATGACAAGTGTTAGTTTCTCTCGGAGCAGCCAACCAGCTAGTGGTTGTAGGGGCGGCTATTTATAGCCTAGGGAGCAGCCCGACATGATAAGGCATAAATGCCCTTCAAAGATATGACCGTTAGGTGGATAGATATTTTGGGACAGCTGGCGCATAGCACAGCAACGGCCGGAATTTTGAGTAGTAGAATCCTCAGGGCTATCATGTTCCTCACTGTGTAGGCAATCCGCACTGGCGAATTCCTAACTCCTCAGTCAGGACAAATTCCTCAGAGACCAGAAGAACTTCGTCTCTGTCACTGAAGAAATTGACTGATCTGTAAGAGATTTCCAATGGCTTCACTCGAAGGGATTGGTAGGTGTAGGATTTTGAGTTGAGCATCACATGGAAATTTTTTCTTAGTATTTCCTCGACCCCCTTTAACAGTATGGTGTTTCCTGTGACTCAATAAAGAGAAAAAACAAAACTATGAAAACGAAAGTCTTCAAGCTTCATATTCCTCGCATGAATATCAAGTCTTCATGGACACACCAATTTCTTCACTTTCAAAGTCTTCATGAAAGTCTTCAGAAATACCAAAATCTTCAGTCAAAGATGTTTATTTTTAGGGGTCGACTTTTCCTGTAAATATCAAACTCCTCATAGACTTATAGACCTGTGTACACTCACAATCACATTAGTCCCTTAACCTATAAGTCTTCAATACACCAAAATAACTAAGGGGCACTAGATGCACTTACACTTTAGCTTTAATATGGAAGAGAATAGCTTCGTTAGCGAGTATGTACTCAAAATGTCTGAATACGCCAATCGCCTGAATTAGTTGGTTGTCAAGTCCAATGATTCTGAGCGGGTTCTAGTTAATGTTGAGGGCCATAAGAAGATTTTCATTTACGCAAAGAGGCATACATATATATGCCCGAAGAATTGACTTAAGTTTACAAATATTTGTTGGAGGAAAAAAGATGCCATGCCACTATAGTTTCTAGAGGTAAACCACCTAATGGTTATCTTAATTTTTTAATAATGCTTAATCCCTGGAACTTCATGCATTTTACAAGTACTCTCGTTCCTAAATATAAGTCTTTTTAAAGATTTCACCATAGACTACATACAAATATATATATATGTGTATGTATAGACATATTTTAGTGTAAATTCATTCATTTTGCTTCGTATATAGTCTTTTATTGAAGTCTCTAAAAAAGACTTATATTTAGCAACGAAGGGAGTATTATATTGCTTTGAGGTCTTCTCTGTCCCCTCACTCTTCTTTTTCTTAAACTTAAATGCTAAGGAATTACTTTCACAGGAAGAATTGTCACCAAATTGTTGATAGCTACAAAATTGATAACGTTGTCTGTACTTAACAGCACAATGGACACAACTTCAAGCGTGCTAAGTGCTAGATTGACACAATGACACTCGTTTGGATGAATAGGATGAGACAAACTTTTTTTCTTTGAATAATTAAACTACACATAGGAAGCTTTAGATAGAATAATCATGGACTTATGTTATGGACAAAGTATTCAAATGTGCCTAGTTTCAAAATTCGTTTAGAAGCTCCTCAATCCTGCACTTAGAGCAACTCCAATGGGGCGACCCATTTTGTCCGCCTACATCCGTTTGGGTCGGCGCGGACAAAAGTGGAGGCCGAAAACGCCGACCCAAACTCAAATCGCGTCCGCCTGGTGTCCGCGTCGACCCATTTCTGGCCCAAAATTGCGCCTGAAATACGTCGGCACGAACTTGAAGCGGATGCGCCGCGCATCTCCTTGGTGTCTGTCGCGATCCCACTTAGCGGCCACCCAACTACCGCGCGTCGTCTAATTTATGACGACCACCGACAGCGAGTCCACTAGTCAGCCAGTGGTAGCATCCTTTTTTAACCAACGCGTGTGGTGGGGGGGCGGCCTCATCCACTTCCGTCCACATCTGGCCCCCCACCACCCGCTTGTGCTTCCTCGCCGGCGACACGACCAAACCCTAGCAAGCAATGTGCCTCTTCGGCAGTAGCGGCGCAAGGGCAAGTGCACCCCCGGCGCCTCATCCTCCTGTGCTACTCCTCCCCTTGCTCCCCCGCCGCCGGTGCGTGTCCACCCAGGCTGCCGGTGTCTTCACATCCCGGTGCACCAAGCGCGGTGGCACTGGGAGTACAGGCAGACGTTGCCCTACCCCGGTGTCACACTACCGCACCACTGGCACCTGGAGCCGCAATGGATCCCGGTGTCGGCGATTCCGCAGACACAGCGGGCGCATGATGAGGAGGTGCACAGGCACGGGCGCAGCTCGTGCTGGCGTAGCGAGGATGCCCGAGTACGTGATGGCAGCTGGAACTACGTCGGTATTTCCCCGGAGAGGGAGGGATGATGTAGCACAGTGACGGTAGAGTATTTCCCTCAGTTATGAAACCAAGATAACGAACCAGTAGGAGAACCAAGCAACATAACGTAAGCAGCACCTACACACAAATAACAACACCTCACAACCCGACGTGTTAAAGGGGTAGTCAATCCCTTTCGGGTAATGGTGCCAGAAATGGCATGTGACGGGAGATAAAGTTGTAATAGATTGGACAAATAGATCGCAAATAAAATAAAGTGCAACAAAGTATTTTTGGATTTTTGGTTTAATACATCTGAAAACAAAAACAAGGAAAAAGTAGATCGCAAAGGCAAATATATGAGAAATAAGACCTGGGGGCGTAGGTTTCACTAGTGGCTTCTCTTGAGAAAAATAGCAAACGGTGGGTAGACAAATTACTGTTGGGTAACTGATAGAACTTCAAATAATTATGACGATATCCAGGCAATGATCATTACATAGGCATCACGTCCAAGATTAGTAGAATGACTCCTGCCTACATCTACTACTATTACTCCGCACATCGACCGCTATCCAGCATGCATCTAGTGTATTAAGTTCATGGAAAAACAGAGTAATGCAATAAGAATGATGACATGATGTAGACAAGATCCGTTTATCTATATGGTGGTAGATATAGATCTCGTCTTTTTATTCTTAGTAGCAATGATATATACGTGTCGGTTCCCTTTCTGTCACTGGGATCAAGCACCGTAAGATTGAACCCATTGCCGAGCACCTCTTCCCATTACAAGATAAATAGATCGAGTTGGCCAGACAAAACCCAAATATCGGAGAAGAAATACAAGGCTATAAGAGATCATGCATAAAAGAGATCAAAGAAACTCAAATACTTTCATGGATATAAAAACACAGATCTGATCATAAACTCGAAGTTCATCGATCCCAACAAACACACCGCAAAAGAGTTACATCATATGGATCTCCAAGAGACCATTGTATTGAGGATCAAGAGAGAGAGATGAAGCCATCTAGCTACTAACTACGGACCCGAAGGTCTACAAAGAAATACTCACGCATCATCGGAGAGGCACCAATGGAAGTGGTGAACCCCTCCGTGATGGTGTCTAGATTGGATCTAGTGTTTATGGACTCTGCGGCAGCTGGATGAATATTTCATCGACTCCCATAGGGTTTTGGGAATATTTGGGTATTTATAGAGCAAAGAGGCGGTCCGGGGGGCACCCGAGGTGGGCACAACCCACCTGTGCGCGCCAGGGCTTCCTGGAGCGCCCTGGTGGGTTGTGCCCCCCTCGGGGCACCCCTCAGGTGCAACCAGGGCCCATCTGCTTCCTTTTGGCCCATAAAAAATCATCATAAAGTTTCGTGCCATTTGCACTCCGTTTGATATTGATTTCCTACGATGTAAAAAATAGGAATTGGCACTGGGCACTATGTCAATAGGTTAGTACCAAAAAATGATATAAAATGACTATAAAATGATTATAGAACATCCAAGGTTGATAATAAAATAGCATGGAACAATCAAAAATTATAGATACGTTGGAGACGTATCAGCATCCCCAAGCTTAACTCCTACTCGTCCTCGAGTAGGTAAGTGATAAAAACAGAATTTTTGATGTGGAGTGTTGTTCATCAAGTCATATCATATTCTTTTTCTTTATAGCATGGACATTTGGACTTTTATGTGATTCAAAGCAATAGTCTAGTTTTGACATAATAATTTAGATACTCAAGCATATCAACAAGCAACCATGTCTTCCAAAATATCAATGCTAAAATAAGTTATCCCTAGCCGACCATGCTCAAACATTGATCCATTCATGAAACACACTCGAATATTAACTACACCCAATGCTTGAGCACGATCATATTGCCTCCTAGTTGGTGCTTTTATGAGAGAAGATGGAGACTCAAATTTCAAAATAAAAATTGCATAAAGTAAAGGAAAGTCCCTTCATAGAGGGAAGTAGGGATTTGTAGAGGTGCCAGAGCTCAAAGCGAAAAACTTTAGATAAAAACATTTTGGGAGGTGTATCCATCCCACCAATGAAAATGACTTAGAGTTCTGAACACTTTCCATGCTACATATGCCATAGTCGGTTCCCAAACAGAAAATAAAGTTTATTCCTTTTTCCACCATAACTTTCACTTTCCATGGCTGACCATATCCACGGGTGCCCTCCATACCAACACTTCCCAAGGAATTTATTATTTGACAACATAAAGTAAATTCATTTTTGTTTTTGCATTTCGGGATTGGGCATCCCTGATACCTTTGCCTTACTCTCGTGCAATGACAAGTGAATAAACACTCATCTTGAGAATAAAACCTCTAGCATGGAAAATATTAGCCACCCCTCACCGCACCGCGAGCGAAAGAAACACACAAAAGAGAAGTTTATTTTGAAAATTAGAGATGGCACATGCAAATTAGCTTAGAACGGCAAAAGAATACCGCATATAGGTAGATATAGTGGACTCATATGGCAAAATTGGTTTAAAGGATTTTGGATGCACAAGTAGAAGTCATACTTAGTGCAAAATGAAGAATAGCAAAAGATTGGGAAGCGACCAACCCAGAAATGAATAATCTCATAAGCAAGCATTAAGCATAATTAACACCGAATAATGCACCACAAGTAGGATATAATTTTCATTGCATGACTATTGACTTTCATGCATGCATAGGGAATCACAAACCTTAACACCAATATTCCTACTAAAGCATAATTACTCATCAACATAACTCACATATCACATCATCATATCTCAAAAATATTACTAAGAATCAAGTTTATTTGTCCAATGATCTTCATGACATTTTCTTTACTTTATCCTTCTTGGATATCTATCACTTTGGGACTAATTTTCATGAGTTGCTTTACATAAGCTCAACCATATAAGTGAAGATCATGAGCATAACAAATTTTCTTTCTCTCAAAATAATTTAAGTGAAGCAAGAGAGAATTTCTTTAAAAAATTACTAACTCTCAAATAAATCTAAGTGAAGAAAGAGAGCATTTCTTCAAAAATAACAAAGCACACCGTGCTCAAAAAGATATAAGTGAAGCACTAGAGCAAGTCCTAGCTCATAAAAAGATTTAAGTGAAGCATAGAGAGAAATTATAACAAGTCATGACATAATTTTGGCTCTCTCAAATAAGTGTGTCCAGCAAGGATTGATAACTTAAAACACAAAATAAAACAATCAAATACACATATCATACAAGACGCTCCAAGCAAAACAAGTATCATGTGACGAATAAAAATATAGTCTCGAGTAAAATACCGATAGTTGTTGGAAGAAAGCGGGGATGCCACTTGGGGGAATCCCTAAGCTTAGTTAGTTGCTCATTCTTGGATAATAGCTTGGGATGCCAGGGAATCCCCAAGCTTAGGCTCTTACATCCTTCCTTCATCGATCGTAAGATAACCCAAAACTTGAAAACTTCAATCACACAAAACTAAACAAAGCCTTCGTGAGATCCGTTAGTATAAGAATAATAAACCACTACTATAAGTGATGTATCAAACCAATTCATATTTTGTTTTTGTATTATATCCAATGTATTCCAACTTTTCTATGGCAAAAACTCATCAAAGAAAACCATAGAGCCATCAAAATAAGCACACAACACAAAGAAAACAGAATCTGCCAAAACAGAACAGTCTGTAGAAATCTGACTATTTCGAATACTTATGTAACTCAAAAAACTCTGAAAAATTAGGAAGACCTGGTAAATTTCTATATTGATCTACCGCAATTGGAATGGGTATTTTATCGCTCTCTGGTAAAAAAATGAAAATTAATTTCATGAGCATAAAATTTTCTATTTTTTCAGCAAGATCAACAACTATTGCCCAAGAAGATCCTAAAGGCTTTAATTGGAACAAACACTAAATTAAACATAAAAACACAATCATAGTAGTATCATAATTGTGGAAACAAACAAGAATAGGAAGCAACAAGCAAAAATAAATTTTATTCATTGAGTTGCCTCCCAACAAGTGTTATAGTTTTACGCCCTTAGCTAGGCATAAAGCAAGGATCTAAGTTTTGTCTTCCAAAGTTTTGGCAACTTCTGTAAGGGTTTTCTCAAACCCGGGAGGCTCTTTACGCTTCCCCAAATTCTCCGGAAAAAGAAACCATCTTAAGATCCAAAATATCCAATCGCTTGTTGCAAAGAGTAATCAGAGTATTCATGCGATTGATACTACCATTGAGGTGTTTGAGGGGTTCATCATATTTCTGTATTTCAACCATATGTTTTTGCAAATCACCAAGTTTTTCCAGCATTTGGGCTCCCTTGGGGGTAAAATGAAACCCCTTCTTTTGAGGTGGAATTCCCAGGATTCCCTCTAAGAGTTCATAGGCAGTATTGGCAACTAGTTCAATAAAATTTCCTTTAGCGGCGAAATCAAGAAGTTGTCTATGGTGCAAAGCCAATCCTATGTAAATATTATGAAGCAAAACCTTGGCTAACCCATTTAAGTTGGAAATACGATATGATTCCATAAGCCTATACCAGGCATCTTCCAAATTTTCTCCTTGTCTTTGCTTGAAGTACAAGACTTCAAAATATGGATCCGTTTATCTATATGGCGGTAGATATAGATCTCGTCTTTTTGTCCTCAGTAGCGATGATACATACATGTCGGTCCCCTTTCTGTCACTGGGATCAAGCACCATAAGATCAAACCCACTACCGGGAACCTCTTCCAATTGCAAGATAAATAGATCAAGTTGGCCAGACAAAACCCAAATATCAGAGAAGAAATATGAGGCTATAAGAGATCATGCATAAAAGAGATCAAAGAAACACAAATACTGTCATGGATATAAAAACACAGATCTGGTCATAAACTCAAAGCTCAACGATCCCAACAAACACACCGCAAAAGAGTAACATCGTATGGATCTCCAAGAGACCATTGTATTGAGGATCAAGCGAGAGAGATGAAGCCATCTAGCTACTAACTACGGACCCGAAGGTCTACAAAGAACTACTCACGCATCATCGGAGAGGCACCAATGGAAGTGGTGAACCCCTCCGTGATGGTGTCTAGATTGGATCTGGTGTTTCTGGACTCTGCGGCGGCTGGATGAATATTTCGTCGACTCCCCTAGGGTTCTGGGAATATTTGGGTATTTATAGAGCCAAGAGGCAGTCCGGGGCCACCCGAGGTGGGCACAACCCACCTGGGCGTGCTAGGGCCTCTTGGCGCGCCCTGGTGGGTTGTGCCCCCTCGGGGCACCCCTCAGGTGCAACCAGGGCCCATATGCTTCCTTTTGGCCCATAAAAATCATTGTAAAGTTTCGTGCCATTTGGCTTCGTTTGGTATTGATTTCCTACGATGTAAAAAACATGGAAAAAACTGGAACTGACACTGGGCACTATGTTAATAGGTTAGTACCAAAAATGATATAAAATGACTATAAAATGATTATAAAACATCCAAGATTGATAATAAAACAACATGGAATAATCCAAAATTATAGATACATTGAAGACGTAATAGTACGCCGCCGACTCTCCCAACTGGGAGGCTTGGTCTGCCCTCGAACACGAGGAGCAACGGTGGCTAGGCGTCAACGCCAACCCGCCACTGCACCGCTGCCCCCGTGGGTAAAGCCGAAGGAAATGGAGGCAGAGGCGGAGTACCAAGCCGCCCTCGAGGAGGCCCTGCATCATGCCTTGGAGGCTGGCCAGCTCGAGGAGGACGCGCATTAGGATGGGCTGGAGCAAGCCCTTTCCTTGTCGACAGCGGGGGACTTTGTCCATACCCTGCTCTTCGTCCTGCCTCCGCACCACCACGGCCCGTCCTCGAGCCCAAGACGGATCTGGAGTCGACGTGGAAGCGCTCCCCGCCTCCACCCAGTTGGTCGGAGGAGGCCTACATGTGGACCGGCAAGTACCGCGAGTGGGTGAGAGCGCTTCCGGTCCAGTACGCCGCGACGCCGGAGGAGGAGGCGGCCCACCTTGAGCGCTGGAAAGCGCACTTGCTCGCCCAGGAGCAGGCCGACAGCGAGCGGTAGATGGGTTGGGAGCAGCTGCTGCAATGCAACGCGGAGGCATTGCGGCTTGAGGAGGAGGAGCACGCCCGGCCGGCCGCAATGCCGCCGCCCCAGCAGACGCTGAAGGAGGCTGCCCTGGCAGCGTACCAAGCGGCATTTGGGTAGGCTGGCCCTGCTCTCGTCTTCATCGACCTCAGTGGCAGCGATGGCAACGGCAACGTCTGATACGTCTCCATCGTATCTACTTTTCCAATCACTTTTGACCGTATTTTGGACTCTAACTTGCACGATTTGAATGGAACTAACCCGGACTGACGCTGTTTTCAACAGAATTGCCGTGGTGTTATTTTTGTGTGGAAATAAAAGTTCTCGGAATGACCTGAAACTTCATGGAGAATATTTTTGGAATATATAAAAAATACTGGCAAAATAATCAACACGAGGGGGCCCACACCCTATCCACGAGGGTGGGGGTGCGCCCCCTATCTCGTGGGCCCCCTGAGGCTCCACCGACCTCAACTCCAATTCTATATATTCACGTTCGGGGAGAAAAAAATCAGAGAGAAGGATTCATCACGTTTTACGATACGGAGCCGCTGCCAAGCCCTAATCTCTCTCGGGGGGCTAATCTGGAGTCCGTTCGGGGATCCGGAGAGGGGAATTCATCACCATCATCATCATCAACCTTCCTCCATCACCAATTCCATGATGCTCACCACCGTGCGTGAGTAATTCCATTGTGGGCTTGCTGGACGGTGATGGGTTGGATGAGATTTATCATGTAATCGAGTTAGTTTTGTTAGGGTTTGATCCCTAGTATCCATTATGTTCTGAGATTGATGTTGCTATGACTTTGCTATGCTTAATGCTTGTCACTAGGGCTCGAGCGCCATGATTTTAGATCTGAACCTATTATGTTTCCATGAATATATGTGAGTTCTTGATCCTATTTTGCAGGTCAATAGTCACCTATTATGTGTTATGATCCGTTAACCCCGAAATGACAATAATCGGGACAATTACCGGTGATGACTATAGTTTGAGGAGTTCATGTATTCACTAAGTGTTAATGCTTTTGTCCGGTACTCTATTAAAATGAGGCCTTAATATCCCTTAGTTTACAAAGGACCCCGCTGCCATGGGAGGGTAGGACAAAAGATGTCATGCAAGTTCTTTTCCATAAGCATGTATGACTATATTCGGAATACATGCCTACATTACATTGATGAACTGGAGCTAGTTCTGTGTCACCCTATGTTATAACTGTTGCATGAGGAATCGCATCCGACATAATTATCCATCACTAATCCCTTGCCTACGAGCTTTTCACACATTGATCTTTTCTTAGTAAATTTTCCGTTGCCACTGTTACAATCACTACAAAACCAATACTATTACTATTACCTTCGCCACCATTACAGTTACTTTCATATTACTTTGCTGCAGATATTAAGTCTTTCAGGTGCGGTTGAATTGACAACTCAATTGTTAATACTTGAGAAAATTCTTTGGCTCCCCTTGTGTTGAATCAATAAATTTGGGTTGAATACTCTACCCTCGAAAACTGTTGCGATACCCTATACTTGTGGGTTATCAACGTCGACGTCAAGGGCAAGGCCGACGACGTCTAGGGCAGCGTGCGGACACAGACTTTTTTATGTTTTAATTAATGTTTAATTAGGTTTAAGTGGACTTTGGCCGGTGGTTAACCGGCCACTTAATTTTTAATTATGTTTATTTCTGCGAGCTGTTTTTTCCTATGCCGGCAGATTTGGGTCTGCCTCCCGTTGGGCGGTCAAGCCAACCCATTTGGGAATGCGGATGCGAACGTTCGCCTGGCCGACTTAAACGGGCGAAAAGAAGACAAAGCGCGTGTCCCTTTGGGTCGCCCCATTGGAGTTGCTCTTAATATGGGCATTGGTTATCGGTCCAACCGTTGTTGTTGGAGCTGATCACCCAGCTCCTGGAAACGGGGTGACCCACACTGGGACTTTCCTCTGTCTCTCTCCTGCCCCTGTTGAGAGTCTCCTCGTGCACTTCGTCGTTGCCCCTCTCCAGGTCTCTCTCTCTCTCTTCGGCGGCTCTACCGTCGTCGTGAGGATGGGTTAGGTGGTCGGTCTCCCTCTGTCCATAGTAGTTTTAGGTTTAGGTGTAGGACGTATCTTGCCTCCGTGGCGTCTGGCATTATGCCGTCCTTGAGCTCCCCATCAACACATCCAAGCAGTGTTTGGTGGTCACCAATTGCCTCCCAAGCCGGCCGTCATGGTGGATGTAGGCAGATAGGAGTGGATCTGGCGCGAGCTCTCTCTCCCCAATAAGCCTGAGGTCTTCCCTGATCTGGAGGATGGCCCTCTGCTACTGCTTGCTCTTTGAAGTCACTTTGGTGGTGGATGAGGAGCGGGGGTGTGGCAAATACTTAAAGCCTGCAGATCGAGTTCGAGAATATCATTAGTTGATTCCATGGTGGAGCAACGATGCCCTCGATTGGATGTCGGTCTCTGCTGGTTCGCTGCTTCTTCTGGTCAAATGGCGAATGACTCCATTCCTCCTGGCGTGCATGCCTTATGGGAGGCAGATCCAGCTGTTGTTCGAAGGTTGTGGTGTGCAGGTGTTGCAACCATGGCGATTCCGTCGCGCCAGGTGGTTCGTCCCTGGCGGCGATGAGGTTCAATCTGGGCGGTGGCTGCTAGGGACCCGATCATGTTTCTTGCCTTCAATTTGGGTTCCTCCATGTAATTCAGAGGCTTGTTCATTATGTATTTTACTTTGGAGTACTTCACTATAGGAATCAGACACTTTGTCGTCTGCCATGGCTGACGGCAAAGGCATGTCTGGCTGACTGCAAAGGCCTATGCCATCCGCCAGCAGACGGAGCCTATTCAGCCGGACCTGTTGCCGTCTGCTCGCGGACGGCAAAGATGAAACGGTCTTTACCGTCCGCCAGCAGACGGCAAAGAACCTGGATGGCACACATGGCAGGTTACGTCCAATAGGGGGTTAACGGCGTGCTTTGCCGTCCGCTGGCAGACGACAAAGACCATTGCACCTTTGCCCTTTGCCAGCGGACGACAAAGTAACCAAATAGCCTAGCCCCCAGGTGCTGCCACATGGCTTGCTATGCCATCCGCTGGCGAACGGCAAAGGTGCAACGGTCTTTGTCGTCTGCCAGCTGATGGCAAAGTAACCAAATAGGCCAGCCAGTGCCCCAGGTTGCACAGGTAGCTGCCATGTGGCAGCTTTGCCGTCTGCTGGCAGAGGGCAAAGCTCTTTGTCGTCGGCAGCAGACAGCAAAGAGCCTGTATAGCCCCTGTTTTTTTTTCTGTTTTTTCTTAAATTCATTCAATTTCAACACACAAATTTCACAGAAGACATATGACATATCCAACACACAAGTTTCATCGTACATACATAACCAACACATAGTTCCATCCATACATATTACAATAGTTTCACATTGTTCATCCAACACCTATCCATCCATCCATATAACAAGTTCCACATTGTTCATCGATACAAAAGAAAAGCAGAAAGGGAAAAGAAGCACTCCATCCATGCAAGCTTCTATGAAGTAAATGAAATCTGCAAAATGGGAAACAAGGAAGTTAGAAGAAGAAGACTAGAAGAAGAAGAAGAAAATGAAGAAGAAGAAGAAGAAGAAGTAAGCATACTTAGGTCAAATGGAGCTAACCTAGCTAATTATGCCATTTTTGAGTGAACTAAGCATATTATGCCATTTTGATATAAAGCAGCTAAGTATAGGTCATTATTGAGCTAACCTAGGTAACTAAGCATATTAGAGCGAACTTAGAGCTAACTTAGGTCATTTTGGAGAAGAGGAAGAAGAAGAAGAAGAAGACTAGAAGAAGAAGAAGGTTTTTACCCTTTTCCTTCCCATTCTTCTTATTTTATTCTTTCTTTTTCTTATCTTTCTTCTTCTATTCTTTTTTTCTCCTCTTCATTGTTTTTCTTCTTATTATTCCTTATTTGTGTCATTTTAGAGCTTACATAGGTAATTATGCCATTTTTAGCTAACTAAGCTTATTATATCAATTTGGAGGAAAATAAGGTAAGTATAGGTCATTTTTATGCTAACATAAGTAATTATGCCATTTTTTAGCTAACGTAGGTAAAATGGATCATTTTGGAGCTAACCTAGCTAAAATGGGTCATTTTGGAGCTAACCTAGGTAAAGTGGATCATATTGGAGCTAGCCTAGGTAACGTGGGTCATTTTGGAGCTAACTTAACTAATTATGCCATTTTTGAGTTATCTAAGCATATTATGCCATTTTTGACATAAGTAAGCTAAGTATAGGTCTTTATTGAGCTAACCTAGGCAACTAATTTAGTATTTTAGAGCTAACTTAGGTCATTTTGGAGCTAACTCGGGTAAATTGATCATTTTTTAGCTAATTAGGCTTGTTATGTCATTTTTGAGGATAATAAGCTAACTATATGACATATATGAGGTTACCAACATTGTTATGCCATTTCAAACCTAAGTAAGATAATTATGCCTTGTTTTACATAAGTAAGCTATGTGTATGTCATTATTAAGCAAACCTAGGTAACTAAGCATATTAGAGATAACTTAGCATATTAGAGATAACTTAGGTCATTTCGAAGGAAACAAAGCTAAGTATAGATCATTTTGGAGCTAAGTAAGCTAATTATGTCATTTTGGAGGAAGATTAGCTAAGTCTATGTCATTATGGTAAGCATTTTGGAGGAAATAAAGCTAAGTCTGGGTCTTTATGCATTTGGTAGGCAAAACACTAGAGAAAACTTACCGTCATCACGGAGGTGAAGGACCAGTCGGGTTTACGCGAGTGCCAAATGGAGAAGGACCGGTCAGGGTCACAGTTGCACCAGTGCGAGACGGAGAAGGATCGGTCGATGCTTGTCAGGAGGCATGCTGCACCAAAGATCATTTGCAATGTCTCGTTAGCATGATGCAACTGAAATGTGAATACTAGTAACTAATGACCATTCAAATGAAACTCACCGTGTCTGCTATACCAATCTGAGGCATGGGCGGAGGGGTCTGACCGTTTTTCTCACACACGGACTGCACATTTTGTTTTCACGAGTCAGCCATATTAGTTAGTAATGAAACAAACATAAATGCATGATTTGGCTAATAAGTAGGAAACTTACCACGAGGAGCTCGTATAGGTCCTAGTGAGACGCGTTGTTCCGGTTCCTCTCCGCCTCCAATAGACTAGACGTCCTCTCCTCCAGCTCGATCTCCCTCTGCTTGGCCTGCATGTTTGCCTCCGCCAGAAGCTCCTGGGCCCTAGCCTCCATGGCGAGCTCCACTAGCCATGGTCGAGGCGGTATCTCAGGAAGAGACCTTGCGTGGCGCTTTTTGATCTCCGAGAGACTTCCAGGATGACGTATCAGTCCATCCCCAATGGCTACCGAGCCATGTTTCCTCCCATCACCGGATAGCATCACGAGCTCTATATCAAAAGGACTCTGGCTCGGGTTGAAGTCATCCCCTTTCGTCGCCTTCCCAAAATCTCTATACCTCACGAGCTTGTTGTGGGAGGAGATGTTGGTGAAGCTCTCTGGATGATCGGGGTCATCATCAGAGAATGCCTTGGCCTTCTTGAACGGGGCCATATGGACCATGGCATAGAGGTCGTACAGCGATGGCACTTCCTTCTTGTTGTGTTTTGCCTAAAAGAGAGGGACAACATATTAGTTAAGGGCTGAAGCTAGCATGAAGAATGAAATTGCATGAATCGTTAAGGGCTGAAACCACATACCCAGTGATCCCCATACTCAAACAGGTTGGAACTCCCTTGATGGTGTGGCACACCTAGCATTTGGGCAGGCTTATCCTTGGACTTGTTGTGTTTGGCTAGCCATTGGGGAGAGCACCACTCATCCACCAACGCCTCCCAATAGTCCATCATATCCGCACACCATCTCGGGGGCACCTAAGTTTGGCAAAGAGAAATTTCAGCGCTACGCCTACGAATGAATCAAGGAAACTAAGTACAAGGCCTTAAGAATAGGTAATTACCTTCATGTACTTCTCCTTACTCAAAAACTTGTGGCGGCACTTCTTCTTCTCCCTCCTAATGTTAGTCGAGGCGTAGCAGTCTCGAACAGCTTACACCCTAGCCTCGTGCCGTAAGTTCTGAAGTAGGCGCTTGCACTGGGCTTCGAGAACCCTAGCCGCATCCGCCTCGTGTTCCTCAACAACCCTGTAGAAGGTCTGTAATCAAACAAGACAACACTAATTAGTACAATCACTTGGCAATGTTGATTTTTAATTCTCTAAAGGAGAAATTACCCAAAACCGCCACCTCACAACGTCGGCCACCGTCTCGCACAAGACACCGTCGACCCTCTCCTCCGTCGGGGCCTGGGCAGCCATGTACAGCTCCCAGCTCAGTGCTAGCTGTGGAACCTGACCCTCACCGGGTCACGTGACCGACCCCGGGAAGTGGTGCCGGCAAAGCACACCAAGGACCTGGTTGGGCCTGCGGACACCATCGACGTATATCCAACCCCTGCAGTATGACAAGGCCAACACATTAGATATTAATTTGAAGAAACATGAAGGACAAAGGTTAAAAAATAGTGAATGCACTTACTTCTCCCTGTTAGGCTCAACCAAAGACCTCTGATCGCGGGTCGCCGGCATGGCCGGGAGCTTCGTACCACCACACTGGTAGACCTTCTTGCCTTGCTCAACCAGCTTGCCCTCGCTAAAACTATCGTCAGACCAGGTCTCCTCGCCATCCGCATGACCACTAGTCTGTAACACCCCGGTGTAATGATGCTACAGTAACCCTTGGGGTTAAGCTAATCATTTTTCTAAACAAGTGTTTGCTCATCATTGTCTTCTATATCTTTCATTATTCCAGTTGAATTCAAATTCAAATTCTAGGTGAATTTCAAAATTGCTCAAACATGAAAACTAAAATGTTCATCATGTGGATAATATTCTTCTCGTAATATTGATGGTGAACCAACTTTTTTCCAATGTGTCTAAATGGCCTAAAATAGCTAAAGCTGAAAGTTTAAAAAGGAAATAGAAAAGGGAGATAGAGAGAGCAAACTCCTCCCTGGACCGAACCCACCTGGGCTGGCCCACCTAACCCACTCCAGCAGGCCGGCCCAGTCCCCCCCATTCCCCCTGGTCGCCTCCTTCCCCGCGCACTGCTCCTCCGACCGAGCAGGACAGAGCGCATCCGTCACCGTCCAACCACCTCGCTGGACTCGCCGGGAGAGGATAAAGCCCCGACGCCTCGGGCTCCCCTCTCCCCTCCCACTTGCCCTCCCGCCCCACTCGCGCCAGTCCCTATCCCCTCTCCCCTCTCAAGCTCTCTCCCTCTCCTCCGAGCGCCATCGTCACCGTGTCTTCATCATCTCTGCGGCCACTGTGCCTTCGACGCATCCTGGCCGTGCTCGTCGGCATCGCCGTGGACTCCCGCATCTTCTGGAGCCGCTGGAAGGAGTCGAGGAGCTCCGCAACACCGGATCCCCGTCTTCTTCCTCCCCGGGTCACCGGACGCCCCCGTCGTCGATTTGGCCTTCCCTTGCGCTCCTAACCTGTCGAGGGCCTTTCTTGCGCCACGCAGTGAGCCCCTCATTCTCTCCCCTCACTGCCCTGGCCTCTTGCGCTCCCGTAGCCACCGCGTCTGCCATGGCCGAGCTCGGCTCCGCCGTGCAGCTAGTCGCTGTCGTTGTAGTCGTTGCAAAGGCCGGGCAAGCACGGCAACGTGCTCAGGGAGTCTCCCTGGTGCCGCCCGAGCCTCTAGCTCGTCTCCCTGCGCCCTCTAGCTCCATTTCCATCGCTGCCCGATCTCCGGCGTCCGCTCCGCCGCTCGCCACCGTCGTCTCCGGTCGTTTCCGGCCAAACTATCGCCACAGTACGACGCGGCGTCGAGAGGCCGTTCGAATGGACCCAACCGCACGCCTAATGGTGCCCTGTAGCGCCGAAACCACCTTCGCCCGAAGTCCGGCGCCGCCCGCGGTGGTCGCGGTCGACGTTTCCGGTCGTTTCAGCCACTCCGGCCACCGCCAGTCGACGCGCCGTCAACTCACCGTTCCGACGCCCCCAACTGCAACCAAAACGGTGGCCTGTGCGCGGTTTCCGACCGGTGCCCGTACTCGCGCCGCCGCGAACGCGCTTGCCGGCGTGATTCCGGCGGGTCGCCGGGCCCCGCTGACCTGGACTGACTTCTGGGGCCCGCCGTGCCATTGACCAGTGGGTCCAGTTGACCTGTTGACCGGGTCAACTGCTGACTGGGCTACCCAGTGAGACTGACGTGCGGGTCCCACCTCTTAATCCTCTAATTAAAACATTTTAATAATTAAAACTAATTAGTTTAGTTAATTAGACACTGACAGGTGGGCCAGTAGTTTTACTAACTAAATTTAGATTAGTTTGAAGTCTGTTTAACCCACTGTCTATGACAGGTGGGTCCCCCATGTCAGGTTTGACCTGGTCAGCCGTCTGATGACCTGCTGATGTCACTATGACATCATGCTGACGTCATATATCATTTTCTATAAATAAAATAAATCCAGAAAATAAGAAAATCTTTAGAAATTCATAGTAATTAAACCGTACCTCCGATGAAAATGTTTTCTATATGAAAGTTGCTCAAAAAAATCCAACGAATCCGAATACGCGGTTCGTTCATCTGTCACATGCCCCTAGCATGTCGAACATGGAACTTTCCCCCTCTTTTCCTTTGTCCAAAATCCACCTAACATCAGGAATTCATCCTCGGATGTTTATCCCCTCCGTCTGCAACGTGTAGTACTACGTTAGGACAACCCTAGCTCTGCCTATCGTCTTGTTATGCCTTGTGATGCATTGTTTGCTCTGTATTTACTATTTATTCCCCCTCTTCTCTCCGGTAGACCCTGAGACCAATGTTGCCCCTGTGATCGACTACGTCGACGACGACCCCTCTTTGCCAGAGCAACCAGGCAAGCAACCCCCCCCCCCCTTGAGCATTCCGATATCGCCTATTTCTTTCCCTCTCATGCTTGCATAGAACTACTACTGCTTTCTGTATGATCCTACTCTGATGCATAGCATGTTGTTGTTACCTGCTTTCATACCTTACCTGCTTATCCTAAACTGCTTAGTATAGGTTGGTTAGTGATCCATCAGTGACCCCCACCTTGTCCCAGTTGCCTCACTTTATGTTCGATGACTCGATCATCGTGATCGAAGTCCAGGCCCCGACACTGCACATCACCCCCCAAGTTGTACGACTCTGCAGAGTTACCATCGAGTGCCGAGGGTGGAACCTCTTACATAACTCCTGATGAGATCTCCGTAGTGTAGCTATACGGTCAAGGTCATCAAGGGTGATTTCCTCCTTAACCACTTCCATTACGGCTCTGTCGTGCAACCCATAAAACGTGAACCTCGAGGGTGGATCCTCTTACGTTCACCTTAATGACAAAATCGAGTGGAATTCGCCAGGGGTGATTCCTCGGGTTTTCCCCTTAGTGTTAGACACACAGTTACTATGGTTACTATGACTTTGCACTGAGCCATGTTACTAAAGACGGGTTGGCCCTGAGGGGTACCCATGCAAGCTTAATAGCGAGTGATGTGGAGTTAGGTTGACCTGGAAGGTGCCCGCGAGATACTTACGAGGCGTGGCCGGGCATTCTTAGCCCTTGCCACAAGTACTCGAGACGGGGCGACGAGGTCACATCGATCGTGAGTCTCTGCTCGTTACCGCGTGCTCCTAATCCACTACGGTTTGGATATTTGATCCGAGGGCCCTCTGGCCTAATAGCACTAACCATCATGTGGGCATTGTATGGGCGTTCTGCGTCGTATACATCAGCCAAAGCTTAATAGACGTCAGCGACTGAGCGGCGCGCGCCGGGTTGGACTAGTAAGCACCTACACTTTTGAAGGACATAGCTAGGTCTGCTCACCGGCCGCCATGCAACGTGCAGGAGTTCCCGAGGAGATGGCCCATGACCCTTGGGGGCATAGGTTTAGTCTGGCGTGCTGACCTCTCTATTAAGCCTAGGCCGGGTTGCGGCGTATTGTTTGGCCGAGGCCGGGCATGACCCATGAATGTGTGTCCGGCCGGAGTTAATCGAGCGTGGTGAGTAAGTTGGTGCACCCCTGCAGGGAAGAAGACATCTATCGATAGCCTGTCCTACGGTAACGGACACTTGGAGTTGTATCCCGATCGATACAACTAGAACTGAATACTTGTGATGAGGAATGGATTGTGATGAGAAATGGATAGTATGGCTCTGGGATTGGTTTCTCGCAGGGAGTCGATAAAGGATCTCTGGCCGATGTTGATAACACTACTACTTTACATTATGTTGATTTGTACTCTTCTATATGCTACAAGATGCTTCAAGATGCTAGTCTTCGATAGGCTAGGCTTCCCCTTCTTTCTGGCATTTTGCAGTTTAGTCCACGGATACAGCCCATTTCCTTTGATACAGATGCATACTTATTTTAGATCTGATGTAAGTCTTGCGAGTACTTTGGATGAGTACTCACGGCTGCTTTGCTACCTCTTTTCCCCCATACCCGATTGTTACGACTAGATGACGGTTCCCAGGTGCCAGACGACACCACTGATGACTACTGCTACCCCGAGGGTGCCTACTACTACATGACGGCCCCTGACGACTTGGAGTATTTAGGAGGCTCCCAGGCAGGAGGCCTTGCCTTTTCGATCATTGTTGATTTTGTGCTAGCCTTCTTAAGGCAAACTTGTTTAACTTATGTCTGTACTCAGATATTGTTGCTTCCGCTGACTCTTGTGTATTTGAGCTTATGTATTCGAGCCCTCGAGACCCCTGGCTTGTAATATAAAGTTTGTATTATTTTAGTTTGTGTCTAGAGTGGTGTTGTCATATCTTCCCGTGAGTCCTTGATCTTGATCGTACACATTTGCGTGTATGATTAGTGTACGATTGAATCGAGGGCGTCACAAGTTGGTATCAGAGCCGACTGCCTGTAGGTAGCTCCCTTTCCAACTCCTTGGCCGAAGTCGTGTCTAGTCACTACAAAAACTTTTACTAACATGGTTGTGTGTCTTACGGGCCCACGTCACCATATGGGTGGTATTAGGATCTTTTATTCCTCGTCTATACTCTAGGACTCTGATCTCACTTCTATTCAGGTTAAAATGGTTTTACTAACTCTAACATTAGGATCCCATGACCACATTCACCCCAAAGCTGGATAATCCATAGTTTTTCCTTAGAATAGTATTTTGGATAGTACACGCACTGTCGTGATGACAACGAAGTGGTATCCATCGTACCTTGTTCATTATGCATGTTTCATCATGAATCATCCTTGTTTTTAGAAATGCTCAATGCTGAACTACCCCCTGTTACTTGTTAGCAGGATGGTTAGACCCGTTGGTCGTGGCCGTGGTGCCAACGATCCACCACCGCCCGAATTCTTTGCTGGAATGATGCAACAGTTTGAGATGAATCGTCAATTCATGGAAGGAATGATGGCTCAATTTCCTCGTCCGAGCATGAATCAACAGCCAACCCCAGAAACTCTGCAGGACTTCATGCATCTCAACCCAACTATTTACCGCAGCTCAACTCAACCCCTTGATGCTGATGACTGGCTCCGCGACATCACATATGAAATGGAGTCTGCTAGTGTGGCCCCTACTAGCTATGTCACCTTTGCATCTTTCTTTCTGAAGGGTCCCGCTGCTCAATGGTGGGACATCCACAGGCGTTACCTGCTAGAACAGTCATCACTTGGCAGAATTTCCAAGCTGCCTTTCGTGCCCGCTTCATTCCTCAGGGAATCATGGACAGGAAGAAGCGAGATTTCCGCAACCTCACCCAAGGCAACAATACTATAGATGCTTATCAGCGGGAATTTCTGGACTTGTCTTGTTATGCTGAAGAAGACATTGCAACTAATGCTCGTAGGCAAGAAAAGTTCCGTGCTGGACTTCACCCTGATATTAAGCTAGCACTACTCGCTCATGACTTTGCCGACTTCGCCACCTTGGTGAACAAGGCTATTCAGGTTGAGACGGGTCTTCAGGAACACCAGGGATCCCTTAGGCGTAGACGTGACGCTGGCTCATCTTCGGGCCCGTCAACACAGAAGCGTCGGATATGGATTCCCCACAGCATGTATCGTCCAACTGCACCTACACCAAGACAGTCCCATGATGCACCTCGTTTGCCAACTCCGCCAACGAGGCAGCCTCTTTGGACTACACCACCCCAAGCGCCTGCTACCAATCCCAATGATGGTCTGTGCTTCAGATGTGGCCATCCAGGTCACCTTGCCAAAGAGTGCAATCAGAAAAGGAACCAGCTAGCTTTGCCTTCAACTGGCCGTAACAACCAGCCCCACAACAACAATGCCAGAACTTATCGTCGTGGTCAGGCTAATCATGTTGATCTGAATGAAGATCAAGACCAGCCTGCTACTGTGATGGGTACTCTCCTTGTTAATTCAGTACCAGCATCTGTTTTATTTGATTCAGGAGCATCGCATTCATTCATGTCAGAAAATTTTGCATATGCACACGACATTCGATGTGAGCCCATGAACACTCCGATAGTGGTACGCACCCCTGCGGGTCAGTGTCGAACTACCATGATTGGTCGGGACGTCCCCATTGAAATTGAAGGGTTGGAATTTCATGTTTCTCCCATCATTCTGGAGTCTTCCAACATTGACCTCATTCTGGGAATGGAATGGTTGAAAGCACATACTGCCTCCATCATTTGTGCCACCAAAGTCGTTCATCTCCGACATCCTTCCGATGAGATAGTAAGCTACCATGCTCAGATTGTTCAAAATGCTGAAGCACGACTTTATGCTTTGAATGCATTGAACGCAGCACCTCTTGAGGGGATTGAAAAGATCCCAGTTGTTCGCGACTTCCTAGACATCTTTCCAGAAGAACTTCCAGGAATACCTCCTACTCAGGCTGTCGAGTTTGTCATCGACTTGAAACCAGGCACCGTTCCTATTGCCAAACGACCACAAGATGCCGCCTCACGAACTCCTTGAACTTAAGGAGGAAATCGACAAATCTCTTCGCAGTGGTTTCATTCATCCAAGTTCCTCAGCTTGGGGAGCACCTTCTCTCTTTGTGAAGAAGAAGGATGGAACGAACTATTTGGTCCAAGACTATCATCCTATCAACCAAGCTACAATTCAGAACAAATATCCGCTTCCTCGGATCAATGATCTGTAATATCAACTTGCTGGTTCATCAATATTCTCTAACTCGACTTGAGGTTGGGTTACCACCAGATCCGTGTTCGTGAAGAGGATATTCCAAAGACCGCATTTGTCACTCGTTATTGTTCTTACAAGTACACCGTCATGTCTTCTGGATTGACCAATGCTCCAGCCACATTCTCTCATCTAATGAACTACAAATTCATGGATTACCTCGACAAGTTCGTCGTAGTCTATCTGGATGATATCCTGGTATATTCAAAGAACAAAGAACATGTTGAACATCTCCGACTTGTTCTAGAGAAGCTTCGAGAACATCAACTTTATGCCAAGTATTCCAAGTGCGAATTTTGGTTACCCGAAATCACCTACCTGGGTCATGTCACTAGTGCAGAACCGGGCAATAGCACCGGTTCATAAGGCCCTTTAGTGCGGGTTCCGTAACCGGTGCTAAAGTGTAGGCACTAAAGCCCCCCCCCCTTTAGTACCGGTTCAGCACGAACCGGTGCTAAAGGGCAACCACGTGGCACGAGCCAGCTCTGGGGGCCGGGAGCCCTTTAGTACCGGTTGGTAACACCAACCGGTACTAAATGTTTATGGGTTTTTTGTTTTATTTTTTATTTTTCATTTAAATTTGTGTTATTAATTTAATTTAGGATTGTTTTACGTTATAATGAGTTGTTATACTTGATATGGATATGGATATGGCATATATATATACTTGATCACTTAGCTAGGATCCATCCAGTTCAAAGTAATTTGCGGTTTCTTTCATAAATGATATATATAATAACTCATCATCATCATCACATATTAATAAATAAATAAACTCTTGCATCATATCATCACCAACAACAGTATATATATATACTAGCTAGCTAAAAATCATCGTAGTCGTCATTAATTACCACAATTTAATCATCATAGTCATTACCGCTATCTAATCATCACCAACACTAGCTAGCTTAAAGAAGAAACATTCACTTGTAACAGAAGCAAAGATATCATCGAGTTCAACATGGTCATGATATTATAAGCGTTCACAAGCAAATCACTATTTGAGATTAATTAAGTTCAGGACAATACGGACATGAGAGAGGACAAGTACTAAGAGCATGAACTAGCTAAATCACTCCTGCTGCTCCCTCTCAGGTAGAATAGCATAGAACATGTATAGCTCTCCTGATTCATCATACTGGAGCATGCAGATGAATCTGTCTCCTAATCTTGGGTTGCGCTTCTCCTTGCTTCCCCCTAGTACTTCTCTACGATTGTTAACAATTTTGCTCCAATCTTTCACTATTAAGCATTCTTCACTTTCAGAAATCCTGAATGCACTCATGTGCAATGTAGGAAATCTTGGTCGTACGCTAACCATTGACATGCGACCTTTTGTCTCGATCCACTGAGGCACAACTGTCATCGGGAGTCCCTGTTAAAGAACATCATATAGTAATTAATATACTTAGCAATGAAAGTTTAGCTTCAAAAATAATGTATGCAAAAGATGCACTAAGGACAAATAGTAAAAATCTTACCATCTTTCGATTATAGATGTGACCGTAGTTCAATACGATCACTATTGGTCACACGTTTTGAGTACTAACATTTCTAAGTTCAGGAAGAAAATTTATCTTGACAATATGAAGATCCTCAAGCCATGAAACATAATGACTTATCTCCTCGCAGTTTAGTTCAGCCCCGGGGCAGTAGTAGGTCCTGTATACCAAGTGTCGGACATGTTTGCTTGAACCGAAATAAGCTGACAATACAAATTAGTTGTCAACTATTTTTGAATAAATTGTATCAAAGACATAAACATATGCATGCATGGTTGAGAAAAAAATCACATAATGGTAGAACTGGAGGCGTTTGCACATCGACCCAGATGTCTATATTACCTTGAATATCATCTTCCGGACGAATATCAAAGGTGATAACCATATCAGGCTCAAATGCATAAGCCTTGCATAGTGCTTGCCAAGTTTTGCATTCAAAATGGGTGTATGTGTCTCCATTATATAATTTGACGTTGAAAGTATACCCATGCTCGGTCTTCAAGTAAACTCTCTTTACCTCCATATCATCTATCGCACTAAAACCTATCTTATCCAAGAAAAAAATTCTTGCATGGCAGGGGATGCGCTAGTAGAATAGTGAAAATTTAAAATTATAAGTTGAAGCAAATGAAGCAAAAGTCATGCTTTAAAATTATAAGTTGAAGCAAATGAAGCATAAGTTTTGCATTCAAATAATAATTGCCGTTGTGACTTACTGTATCCACTTCGAATGTCTCATCCAGCTTGATGCTGAAGAGCCTACCATCAACAAGGAAATTTCTGTCGCACAGGCCGCGCTGGTCTTCACAGTGTTCGCACATAATGAAATCTTTTTCGTCGTCAGATGACATTTCCTATGTTCATATAGGTGAAACATTAAACACTTATTACTATCTAACATTAATTAATATCTAGCTAATTCAAATATATATTCATCTAACATTTGACATTAATATATCTAACTATATTCATCTCTAACAATTGACATTACTATATATTTTACTTTTATATCTAATTCATCTAACATTCGACATTAATCTAACATTTATATAAACTAAAAATATATAAAAAATTAAATAAATAGAAAAACTCATTAACAAATAATATTTTCGGAGCGACATTAATTTAACTAGTTCATCAACAAATAATAAGAACTAGTAACATTAATTTAGGTATATAATATTTATATAACTCATTAACAGGCGGGGGCGGGGGCGGCGGTGTACGGGGCGGGGGCGCGGGCGGCGGCGTACGGAGCGGGGGCGCTGGCGTACGGGAGAGACATACCGGGCGCGGCGTCGCAGCGACGACAACAGACGGCGGCGGGCGACGGGCGACGGGCGGTGACACGACGACGACGGGATCGAGCGGCGCGTGCGGTTGGAGACGAAGTGGGGGATGAAAACTGAAATTTTCGTAAGTGCTATATATATAGGATGGGCCTTTAGTACCGGTTGGTGGCTCCAACCGGTACTAAAGGCCTATTTTTGCCAGGCCAAGCGGCCGGAATAGAAGCCTTTAGTACCGGTTGGAGCCACCAACCGGTACTAAAGGCCTGACCTTTAGTACCGGTTGGTGGCTCCAACCGGTACTAAAGGCCTAGCGCTGCCACCCCGCGGTGCACAAAGTTTAGTCCCACCTCGCCGGGCGAAGGGCAGCCGCACTGGTTTATAAACCCAGTCGCAGCTGCCTCTTTGAACTCCTCTATCTAGCAGGCTTGTGGGCCTAACTTCTGCGCGCTGCCCTGTGAGACTGCTGGGCCTTTAGGGCCTGTAATTGCACGCCCATGGCCTAGCAGGCCCACAGGGCAGCGCCCCAATTTTTTTTATAGTTTTTTCCTTTTCTGCTTTATTTTCTTCTATTTATTTCTGCGTAGTTTTTTGTATAGTTTTTTCTTTTGTGTTATATTTATTTTCTTCTATTTATTTCTTCTATGAAAAATAGCAAATATATATTTTTTCTGCTTTATTTTTTCTTCTATTTATTTCTGAGTAGTTTTTTTTCTTTTCTGCTATATTTATTTTCTTCTATTTATTTCTGAGTAGTTTTTTTATATAGTTTTTTTCTTTTCTGCTATAGTTTTTTTCTTTTCTACTATTTTTTCTTTTCTGCTTTATTTATTTTTTTCTATTTATTTATTTTTATATACCATGCCAAGTTGATGGTTAAATCTTGATGGTCAAAGTCTGGAGTTATAACCAAAGTTTAAAAAAATGAAATGCCGAAGTGCAACTAGTTTTTGCCATAATAGAAGAAGTCCAGAGTTGTAATAAGTTATTAAAAATAAAAAAGAGGTGCAATACTCGTTAATTAGCTTCAAGCCTTTCGGAATAGTGTAAACTGCATTGCACATAGCTCCATGCAGTCTACCATATTCCTCAAGGCTTGAAGCTAAGCTACGTGAGCATTGAGCCTCTTCTTCATCGTCTCTGCACTCAGGGCTTATAAACCGCTCCTAGTCCCTCTCTCTTCGCGAGGTGGGACTAAAAACAGCTTACTAAGAAACTATAGTACTGGTTCATGCCATGAACCGGTACTAAAGGTGCTCGTGGGGCCCCAGCCTTACCTGACACAACCTCATTAGTACCAGTTCGTGGCATGAATCGGTGCTAAAGGTTAGCCACGAACCGGTACTAAAGAGCCCCTCCTGCCTAGCAGTTGGAACTGGTACTAAAGAGCTCCTCCCGCCTAGCAGTTGAATGGTGCATACTGAATGCACAAAAATTCTGGAGTTGTAATAAGTTTAAAAAATGAAATGCCTTTGTAACAGATGAGTTTAATTTCGTCAGAAACCCGAATACTTTGAAAGAGATTGTCCAGTTTGTAAACGAAGTGCATCCAGTTTTTGCTGTAACCCTCTCTACTTTTTTGAACATGATATGTGGGTGAAATGATGATACCGTGCCAAGTTTCAACTTTTTCAGAGTTCATTTGTAGTGCTTTTCAATTTCTAGGTCATTTAGTTCTCAAAACAAATCATTAAATGCATGAAAATAGCAAATGAAGGCATAAACGGTTGAAAGTTGATGGCGTCGCTTTGAATGGTGCATACTGAACGCAAAAAATAAAAGAGCATTTAGATCATGATCTTATATTTCTTTACAGTCTGAATTGTCAATATGATCTTATACATCAAAAATACTTTGATCATCAATGATCTTTGTGTGTACAATCTGAATTGTCAATATGAGTATCAAAACATTGAATGAGTATAAAAATGCTTTGAATGTTGCATACTGAATGCAAAAGAAGTCGGGAGTTCAAATAAGTATAAAAACATTGAAGCCGTGTAACAGATGAGTTCTCATCCGAAACCCTGATACTCCGAAAGACATTGTCCAGGTTGTACATGAAGTGCGTCCAGTTTTTGCCGTGACCCTCTCTACTCTTTTGCACATGCTATGCGGGTGAAATGATGATACCATGCCAAATTTCAACATTTTCACAGTTCATTTTGTAGTGATTTTCAATTTCACGGTCATTTAGCTCTCTATACAATTCGGTAAATGACTGAAAAACAGCAAATGATGTCAGAACGTGTTGGAAATTGATGACGCCGGTTTGAATGCTGCATACTGAACGCAAAAGAATTCCAGAGTTCAAATAAGTATAAAAAACATTGAAGTGCCCGTGTAACAGATGAGTTCTCGTCCGAAACACTGATACTCCGAAAGACATTGTCCAGTTTGTACATGAAGTGCGTCCAGCTTTTGCCGTGACCATCTCTACTCTTTCACACATGCTATGCGGGTGAAATGATGATACCATGCCAAATTTCAACATTTTCACAGTTCATTTTGTAGTGATTTTCAATTTCACGGTCATTTAGCTCTCTAAACAATTCGGTAAATGACTGAAAAACAGCAAATGATGTCAGAACGTGTTGGAAATTGATGACGCCGCTTTGAAACACAAGAAGTCCGGAGTTTAAATAAGTTATTAAAAATAAAAAAGAGGTGCAATGCTGGTTAATTTGCTTCAAGCCTTTCAGAATATTGTAGACTGCACTACACATGGCTCAGTGCAATCTATGCTATTCTGAAAGGCTTGAAGCTAAGCAACGTGCAGGTGAGCATTGCGCCTCTTCGTCATTGTTTCTGCACTCATGGCTTATAAACCGCTCATACTGCCTCTCTCTTAGCAAGGTGGGACTAAAAATCAGCTTACTAAGAAACTCTAGTACCGGTTCATGCCATGAACCGGTACTAAATGTCTTCGTGGGGGCCCCAGCCTGACCATAGCCTGACACAGCCTCATTAGTACCGGTTCGTGGCATGAACCGGTACTAAAGGTTGCCCACGAACCGGTACTAATGATGCCTGCCTGCCTAGCCGTTGGAACTGGCACTAATGGTCACATTAGTGCCGGCTCAAATTCAAACCGGCACTAATGTGCTTCACATTTGACCCTTTTTCTACTAGTGTGTCATCTCCAAGGATGGTATTGCCGTCAACCCAGAGCGAGTTCAGGCTATTCTTGACTGGACCCCTTCGAACACTGTCAAGCAAGTCAGAAGCTTTCTCGGTCTAGCCAGCTATTATCGCCTCTTTGTCGAGAACTTCTCCAAGATCGCCAAGCCACTGACCAATCTACTTCACAAAGGCGTTAAGTTCGATTGGACAGACAAATGTTAGGAAAGTTTCCAGGCACTCAAAGACAAGCTGACATCTGCCCCAGTGCTTGCTCCCCCTGATTCTCACAAGGACTTTGGCATCTATTGCGACGCTTCACGTCAAGGATTAGGCTGTGTCCTAATGCAAGAGCGCAGAGTGATTGCTTATGCCTCTCATCAAGTGCGTCCTCATGAAGAGAACTACCCAGTTCATGACCTTGAGCTTGCTGCGGTTATCTATGCATTGAAGCTATGGCGACAGTACCTTCTCGGTAATCGTTGTGAGATCTTCACTGATCATCAGAGTCTGAAGTATTTGTTTACTCAGCCAGATCTGAACCTCCGCCAGCAGCGATGGATGGAAGCTATTGTTGACTACAACTGCGGTATATCTTATACACCTGGCAAGGCTAATGTAATGGCCGATGCCCTGAGCCGTAAGTCTTATTGCAACAATCACATGGTCTTCAAAGCTCAACCCCGCCTTTATGAAGAGCTATGCAAGCTGAACCTTCAACTAGTTCCACAAGGTTCTCTGAATAACCTTGTCCTGGAACCAACTCTGCTGAAAGCAATTAAGTCTGCTCAAGCCAAAGATGCTCATGTGGATTTGATGAAAAAGGATCTTGCCTTAGAGAAATCCAGAGATTTCTCACTTGGTGAAGATGGAACCTTATACTTCAGAGATCGCATTGTCGTACCCTGGTTCGAGCTTATGACAGAGAAGGTGATGAAAGAAGTGCATGATACCCCTCTCTCTATTCATCCGAGAAGTACCAAGATGTATCTAGACATCCGTCAGAAGTACTGGTGGTCTGATATGAAGCAAGACATTGCTCGATATATTGAAGAATGTGACGTTTGTCATCGCGTCAAAGCAGAACATCAGAAACCGGCTGGACTTCTACAACCGCTTCCGATTCCTGAATGGAAGTGGCATAAGATCCAAATGGACTGCGCCACTGGCCTTCCCAAGTCTCAGAAAGGTAACAATGCTATCTTTGTCGTCATCGACCAATTCTCGAAGGTTGCTCACTTTCTGCCAGTCAAGGAGACTATCACTGGTAGTCAATTAGCAAACTTGTATATCTCCAGAATTGTGTCACTCCACGGCATTCTGAAGGAGATCAGTTCAGACCGCAGCCGTATTTTCACTTCTAAGTTCTGGGATAGTTTCCAAGAAGCAATGGGAACTCATATTACCTGGAGCACTGCTTATCATCCCCAATCCCAAGGCCAAGTCGAGCGAGTCAATCAAATTCTTGAAGACATGCTTCGGGCTTGTGTTATTTCTTTCGACAAGAAGTGGGAAGAATCTCTCCCTTATGCGGAGTTCTCTTATAACAACAGTTATCAAGCCAGCTTGAAGATGGCACCCTTTGAAGTGCTATATGGACGTAAGTGCCGAACCCCTCTGAATTGGTCAAAAACTGGGGAACAGACGCTCATTGGTCCAGACATTATTCAACAAGCTGAAGAGTAGGTTCGCATTGTCCGGGATAATCTCAAAGCGGCCCAGTCCCGTCAGAAGAGCAACTATGACCGAAAACACTGGGATTCAACTTATCAACCCAGTGAACAAGCTTATCTGTGTGTCACTCCTTTGAGTGGCACTCATCGGTTCGGAGTCAAGGGCAAGCTAGCTCCGCGCTACATTGGTACCTTCTGCATCCTCGCCCGTCGTGGACTGGTGGCTTATCAATTGGAGTTGCCACCTCAGTTCTCTCACGTCCATGATGTCTTCCACGTGTCGCAACTTCGTCGATGCTTCAAGGATCCGGAACATGAAGTGGATCCGGAATTGATTGAAGTTCAAGATGATCTCAAATACAAGGAGCATCCGATCTGCATTCTTGAAGAAGCTGAATGTCGAACACGCCAGAAGCTTACCAAGTTCCTCAAGGTGCAATGGTCAAATCATTCTAAAGATGAAGCCACTTGGGAACGCGAGGATAACCTTTGTGCTGAATACCCCGACATGTTCCCTTCTACCTCTTAATTCTTGGGACGAGAATTTTTTTAGAGGAGGAGAGTTGTAACACCCCGGTGTAATGATGCTACAGTAACCCTTGGGGTTAAGCTAATCATTTTGCTAAACAAGTGTTTGGTCATCATTGTCTTCTATCTCTTTCATTATTCCAGTTGAATTCAAATTCAAATTCTAGGTGAATTTCAAAATTGCTCAAACATGAAAACTAAAATGTTCATCATGTGGATAATATTCTTCTCGTAATATTGGTGGTGAACCAACTTTTTGCAGTGTGTCTAAATGGCCTAAAATAGCTAAAGCTGAAAGTTAAAAAAAGGAAATACAAAAGGGAGAGAGAGAGAGAGGGAGCAAACTCCTCCCTAGACCGAACCCACCTGGGCCGACCCACCTAACCCACTCCAATAGGCCGGCCCACTCCCCCCCCATTCCCCCTGGTCGCCTCCTTCCCCGCGCACTGCTCCTCCGACTGAGCGGGACAGAGCGCGTCCGTTGCCATCCAACCACCTCGTCGGCCTCGCTGGGAGAGGATAAAGCCCCGACGCCTCGGGCTCCCCTCTCCCCTCCCACTTGCCCTGCCGCCCCCACTCGCGCCAGTCCCTATCCCCTCTCCCCTCTTGAGCTCTCTCCCTCTCCTTCGAGTGCCATCACCGCCGTGTCTTCGTCATCTCTGCGGCACCGTGCCCTGGTCGTGCTCGTCGGCATCGCCGTGGACTCCTGCATCTTCTGGAGCCGCTGGAAGGAGTCGAGGAGCTCCGCAACACCGGATCCACATCTTCTTCCTCCCCGGGTCGCCGGATGCCGCTGTCGTCGATTTGGCCTTCCCCTGCACTCCTAACCTGTCGAGGGCCTTTCTTGCGCCGCGCGGTGAGCCCCTCATTCTCTCCCCTCGCTCCCCTGGCCTCTTGCGCTCTCATAGCCACCGCGTCCGCCATGGCCGAGCTCGGCTCCGCCGTGCAGCTAGTCGCTGTCGTTGTAGTCGTTGCCAAGGCCGGGCAAGCACGGTAACGTGCTCAGGGCATCTCCCTGGTGCCGCCCAAGACTCTAGCTCGTCTCCCTGCGCCCTCTAACTCCGTTTCCATCCCTGCCCGATCTTCGGTGTCTGCTCCGTCGCTCATCATCGTCGTCTCCAGCCGTTTCCGGCCGAACTATCACCACAGAACGACGCGACGTCGAGAGGCCATTCGAATGGACCCAACCGCACGCCTAATGGTGCCCCGTAGCGCCGAAACCACCTTCGCCCGAAGTCCGGCGCCGCCCGCGGTGGTCGCCGTCGACGTTTCCGATCGTTTCAGCCACTCCGACCACCGCCAGTCGACGCGCCATCGACTCACCATTCCAACGCCCCCAACCACGACCAAAACGGTGGCCTGTGCGCGGTTTCCGACCGGTGCCCGTACTCGCGCCGCCGCGAACGCGCTTGCCGGCGTGATTCCGGCGGGTCGCCGGGCCCCGCTGACCTGGACTGACTTCTGGGGCCCGCCGTGCCATTGACCAGTGGGTCCAGTTGACCTGTTGACCGGGTCAACTGCTGACTGGGCTACCCAGTGAGACTGACGTGCGGGTCCCACCTCTTAATCCTCTAATTAAAACATTTTAATAATTAAAACTAATTAGTTTAGTTAATTAGACACTGACAGGTGGGCCAGTAGTTTTACTAACTAAATTTAGATTAGTTTGAAGTCTGTTTAACCCACTGTCTATGACAGGTGGGTCCCCCATGTCAGGTTTGACCTCATCAGCCGTCTGATGACCTGCTGATGTCACTGTGACATCATGCTGACGTCATATATCATTTTCTGTAAATAAAATAAATCCAAAAATAAGAAAATCTTTAGAAATTCATAGTAATTAAATCGTACCTCCGATGAAAATGTTTTCTATATGAAAGTTGCTCAGAAAAATCCAACGAATCTGAATACGCGGTCCGTTCATCTGTCACATGCCCCTAGCATGTCAAACATGGAACTTTCCCCCTCTTTTCCTTTGTCTGGAATCCACCTAACATCAGGAATTCATCCTTGGATGTTTATCTCCTCCGTCTGCAACGTGTAGTACTACGTTAGGACAACCCTAGCTCTGCCTATCGTCTTGTTATTCCTTGTGATGCATTGTTTGCTCTGTATTTACTGTTTATTCCCCCTCTTCTCTCTGGTAGACCCCGAGACCAATGTTGCCCCTATGATCGACTACGTCGACGACGACCCCTCCTTGCCAGAGCAACTAGGAAAGCAACCCCCCCCCCCTTGAGCATTCCGATATCGCCTATTTCTTTCCCTCTCATGCTTGCACTAGAACTGCTACTGCTTTCTGTATGATCCTATTCTGATGCATAGCCTGTTGTTGTTACCTGCTTTCATACCTTACCTGCTTATCCTAAACTACTTAGTATAGGTTGGTTAGTGATCCATCAGTGACCCCCACCTTGTCCCAGTTGCCTCGCTTTATGTTCGATGACTCGATCATCGTGATCGACGTCCAGGCCCCAACACCACACATCACCCCCCTAGTTGTACGACTCTGCAGAGTTACCATCGAGTGCCGAGGGTGGAACCTCTTACATCACTCCTGATGAGATCTCCGTAGTGTAGCTATACGGTCAAGGTCATCGAGGGTGATTTCCTCCTTAACCACTTCTGTTACGGCTCTGTCGTGCAACCCTTCAAACGTGAACCTCGAGGGTGGATCCTCTTACGTTCACCTTGATGACAACATCGAGTGGAATTCACCGGGGGTGATTCCTCGGGTTTTCCCCTTAGTGTTAGACACACAGTTACTATGGTTACTATGACTTTGCACTGAGACATGTTACTAAAGACGGGTTGGCCCTGAGGGGTACCCGCGCGAGCTTAATAGCGAGTGATGTGGAGTCAGGTTGACCTGGAAGGTGCCCGCGAGTTCTTAGCCCTTGCCGCAAGTACTCGAGATGGGGCGACGGGGTCACATCGATTGTGAGTCTATGCTCGTTACCGCGTGCTCCTAATCCACTACGGTTTGGATATTTGATCCGAGGGGCCTCTGGCCTAATAGCACTAACCATCACGTGGGCATTGTATGGGCGTTCTGTGTCGTATACATCAGCCGAAGCTTAATAGACGTCAGCGACTGAGTGGCGCGCGCCGGCTTGGACTGGTAAGCACCTACCCTTTTGAAGGAGGTAGTTATGTCTGCTCACCGACCGCCCACGCAACATGCAGGAGTTCCCAGGGAGATGGCCCATGACCCCTGGGGGCATAGGTTTAGTCCGGCGTGCTGACCTCTCTATTAAGCCTAGGTCGGGTTGCGGTGTATTGTTTGGCCGAGGCCGGGCATGACCCAGGAAAGTGTGTCCGGCCAAAGTTAATCGAGCATGGTGGGTAAGTTGGTGCACCCCTGCAGGGAAGAAGACATCTATCGATAGCCTGTCCTACGATAACGGACACTTGGAGTTGTATCCCGATCAATACAACTAGAACTGGATACTTGTGATGAGGAATGGATTGTGATGAGAAATGGATAGTATGGCTCTGGGATTGCTTTCTCATAGGGAGTCGAGAATTGATCTTTGGCCGAGGTTTATAACACTACTACTTTACATTATGTTGATCTGTACTCTTCTATATGCTACAAGATGCTTGAAGATGCTAGTCTTCGATAGGCTAGGCTTCCCCTTCTTTCTGGCATTCTGCAGTTTAGTCCACAGATATAGCCCATTTCCTTTGATACAGATGCATACTTATTTTAGATCTGATGTAAGTCTTGCGAGTACTTTGGATGAGTACTCGCGGCTGCTTTGCTACCTCTTTTCCCCCATACCCGATTTTTGCGACCAGATGACGGTTCCCAGGAGCCAGACGACACCACTGATGACTACTGCTACCCCGAGGGTGCCTACTACTACGTGACGGCCGCTGACGACTTGGAGTAGTTAGGAGGCTCCTAGGCAGGAGGCCTTGCCTTTTTGATCGTTGTTGATTTTGTGCTAGCCTTCTTAAGGCAAACTTGTTTAACTTATGTCTGTACTCAGATATTGTTGCTTCTGCTGACTCTTGTGTATTCGAGGTTATGTATTCGAGCCCTCGAGGCCCCTGGCTTGTAATATAAAGCTTGTATTATTTTAATTTGTGTCTAGAGTGGTGTTGTGATATCTTCTCGTGAGTCCTTGATCTTGACCGTACACATTTGCGTGTATGATTAGTGTACGATTGAATCGAGGGCGTCACATAGTCTCCGGAGTCACGTGGGACGAAGACTCCAGGGCCCGAGTCTCCGGGGACAAAGAATCTGGGGCCCGAGGCTCGTGGACCGGAGTCCGAGATGGGTCCAAGTCTGACGGGTCCACCTGAGACAGAGCACTCTGGTGGTCTGGAGAAATAGCTGGGGGTGGCGGCGAGGAAGGCGCAGCAGGCTTCCTACCTCTCCCGCCGTCACGTCCTCCTCTAGGTGCACCACCCCTCTTCGTCTTCCCCCGACCTCTCCCGGCCGAAGAAGAAGCGCCCACCGGTGTCTGCATGTTGTCTACCACCGCTCGCCAAAGGTGCTGGGGTGCAATAACAACACCCCTCCCAGCACGCGCCGAGGAAGAAGGAGGCTCGGAGCGCTCTCGACCCGCGCCCACCATCTATCAACACCTCTAATGAGAAAGAGTAAACGAAATTAGTACAACATAAACATGATAAAAAATTTAATAACATGAACTAATTAATAATATATATTCCCCTCGATCCTCGCCCCCTCGACCTAGCTAGCACTAACCTAAACTACCCACTAACGTAAACTTCTTCTTCTTTCCTTCTCCTCCTCCTCCTCCTCTTCTTGTTCTTCTTCTTCTTCTTCTTTTTCTTCTTTCCTTCTCCTCCTCCTCCTCCTCCTCCTCTTCATCATCTTCTTCTTCTTCTTCTTCTTCTTCTTCCTTCTTTTCCTTTTTCCTCTTTTCTTCTCATATTCTCCTCTTTTTCTCCTCCTCCTCCCCCTCCTCCTCTTCTTCTTCGTCTTCTTCTTCTTCCTCCTCCTCCTCTTCTTCTTCTTCTTCTTCTTCTTCTTCTTCTTCTTCCCCCTTCTACTTATTCTACTTTTCTTCTTCTTTTTTCATCTTTTTTCACTTCCTTTAGTTATGACTATTTAACTAAAACCTAACACTAATATAATATAATCTGATCTAATCTAGCTAACTATATATCTAATATATCTATTACCTAAAACATAAAAAATAGAACTCTTCTTCTTCTTCTTCTTCTTCTTCTTCTTCTTCTTCCTTCTTTTACTTTTTCCTCTTTTATTCTCATCTTCTCCTCTTTTTCTTCTTCTTTTCCTCCTCCTCCTCCTCTCCTCCTCCTCCTCCTTCTTCTTCTTCTTCTTCCCCCTTCTACTTATTCTACTTTTCTTCTTCTTTTTCATCTTTTTTACTTTAATTATTATTATTTAACTAAAACCTAACACTAATCTAATCTAATCTAGCTAACTATATAACCTAAACTAATTAAACCTAAACCTAAACTAAATAACCTAAACTATTTAAACTAAATAACCTAATCTAATTAAACTAACTGACCTAAACTAATTAAACCTAAGCTAACTAAACTGAAAACACTTAAACTAAAAAACCTAAACTAAACAGAAAAAACAAAAAAGAAAACAAGACAGGGGGTGGCAGGGGCTCACCGTGGGGGGTGGCGACGGTTCAGGGAGGGGGCGGCGATGGGGCGGCGGGGAGGCGGGGTGGTGACGGGGCGGGGAGGGGGAGGCGACGGGCGGCGCTCCTCGGGGGGGGGGGGGAGGGGGGGCGATCGACCCGCGGCTGCGACGGGGAGGCTCTAGAGGGGTGGGGAGGTAGGAAGGGGCGGCCACGGGGCGGGGAGGGGACGGAGACAGACGGCGCTCCTCAGGGGGCGGCCGACCCGCGGCTGCGGTGGGGAGGCTCGGGAGGGGGGTGGGGAGGCAGGAAGGGGACGGCCACGGGGCGGGAGGGGGCGGCCACGGCGCGGGAAGGGTGCGGCCGCGATGGCGTGGGGAGGATGCGGCGGCGACGGCGCGGGGTGGCACGAGGGAGGAAGAAAGAGGAGAGGAGACAGAGAGGGCGACGGTGGGGGCGCGGCCGTTAAGTCGGTTTTGAAGCTTTGTCGTCCGCTAGAGGGGCCTCATTAGGGGTTGACAGCCAATGGACCAAACTCCCTCTTTGTCGTCCGCTAGCTGACAGCAAAGCTTCTTTGTCATCCGCTAGCAGACGGCAAAGAGTTGGCTCATGGCAAAGCCAGCCTTTGCCGTCCGCTGCCTCTTTGCCGTATATTTTCTGCTGGCTTATGGCAAAGCCTACCTTTGTTGTCCGCTAGCGGATGGCAAAGAGTGGGCAGATGACAAATCTGCTGATTCCAGTAATGCTTGTAGGAGCTTTCTACTTCCACTGCTTTGTGTTAAATGAAAGCTCGGGGTCGTTCTAGACCCCTCTTCAGTTCAAAAATAAAACTCAACTCCTTGGCCTCTCTCTTCTCTGCTGAAGTATTTTGGCTTTGGTTGTTTCACACAGCTCTCACCTTTTCTTCTCTTTTGTCTTGCAAGTAAGCATGCTTACAACACTAATTAAATAGGCTAACACACAGACGCAGCCGGGCGCGACACTCGCCCACTACCTCCATGCACGTATGCAGTAACACCACGGCGGCTACTAACTCACGACCTGACTAATCAACTAACAACTAATTCATGCATTCAACTAACAAACTACATTAGTATAAAAAACGCTCTTATATTATGAGACGGAGGGAGTAGATAATATCCAAGTTCCTGCACGCACTGCGACAAAACCTATGGCATCTCACCTGACTTGCCACATGGCACGGCCACTCCAGCATCTTGCCATGCATGTCTTCACTGGAACTACAGAACACACCTAGCTACATGCAAATGAACAACAAACATGCAGGCGAACAAATCAAGATTAAAAGCTAACAGCTGTGAAGCTTTATTCTTCTTTCTATCTATCAACATTATGTAAGTTTCAGTATGATCTTATAATAGACTAATGGCAATTAGAATACAAAATAAACAAAGAAAAAATAGAGACCTGGAATTGACAAGGAGGTGGTGCCGTCATCCTTCTATAAGCAGCTGCTGGGCTCACGTTCTCATGTCTCTGATTTTAATCTGGATGAATCATATGCCCCTCTTGCCCTCTGCGAGCTTGACGCGCCCTCTCCGTGGAAGCTCGCGATGATGTTGTTCTCATGCGTTCGGCCGCTGCTCCCGGGCTTGGCGGTTTCAGCCCCGCATTCTATAAATGCTTCTGGGACGTTGTGCTTCCAGACCTCATGGACGTTCTGCATGCTTTCCACGCTAGCCATGCTGGGCTCCAACCAGTAAACCATGCGTATATTACCCTACTGCCGAAGGAGGATGTCACCAATGCTGATGGCTTCCGGCCATCCATATCCAGGCCACTGCTCTGAAAATCCTCTGCAAAATGCTCACCATGCGTGTCCAGCCGCTGATCTCCAATCTGGTCACGATCGATCAATCTGGCTTTATTCGTAAGATCCAAGTCGTTTGTGCATTGAACCCCTTCGTGTTGTTCATGGTTGTGCCGCGCTATGTAATTCCGACTCTGTTAATAAATATTCTGTTTCAAGTGGAGGCCTTCCCCACCATTGTGTAGAGAGGAACACTTTGACTGGGAAGTCGGGAACTAAAACCCAGCACCCAGAGCCACTAGGATCAGCCAATCAGATTTGAAACTGTGGTGTGCAGACCTATGAAGTCCTATTTTGTTGAACTAAAATGACTTCTTCTTTTTCTCACTGATGTTCTTTGTCGTAGTATTTTGTAATCAACAATTGTATTTTCTGAACGTTCGGATCTTGGGAATAGATCCGAACAACCTACCTGGCGTCAGATGAGGATCGTGCGGCTCGCATGCCCTTGATTCCCTCCCGTAACTAGCGCGTCCCTCGATCCCCTCCCATAACTCCCCTCATGGTTTAACTACTCCAGCGAATACTTCTCCGACTCCTTAATTACCGTGATTGATGTGCGTCTTAGAGCCCGTTTGGGACTACTCTGCTCCTTAAAATTTAGCTCTGCTCCAGAAAACGCAAGCCAAACGGGGTAGCTCCACGATATGCCGCTCCTCAAAAAAACTAGAATCTGAGGTACAACTCTCAGTTTTCTATGAAGCTCTTTAGTGGGTGCTCCAAAAAACTCTAGAACCTGGAGTTGGAGGGAAATTACCTACCACTGCCACCAGTAAGTGGATACCCCTTCGTTTCTCCTCCCTCATCCAATCAAATAGATCCTTTCCACCAGATTTCCAATTCTTGAAGTTGGAGTTAGATGGAAACCAAACATTCTGTTTGGTAGTGCTACAACTTCTGTATGAAACTGCTCCAAAGTGGATTTGGTGGAGTGAAACTGATTTTGATGAAGCGGAGTAGTCCCAAACTCTTAATTCCCCATGCGAAAATTCCCTCCGGCAACTCCTATGGTTCTTTAACTGCCCAAGAGAATTTTTCTCTGATCCCTTCCTTAATAAGCGTGATTGATTTACGTCTTAATTCGCCATCCAAAAATATCTCCAAATCCTTAACTAGCGTGCTTGATGGGCATCTTAATTTTGCATGTTATAAGCGTGTTCTTCTTTTTAGAAAAAACTATGTGTAGATTAAGAATCGAAGTCTCACCTTTGTAATTTATTTACTAGGTTGTTTAAATGGACGGACTAACCACCTAGCCTAGGCGTTCGTTGTGTATGGTATATGAACTCTATTCTCTGATTGCAAGGGTGTTGGCACGGAAAAGATCTGAACAGTTACATACAACACCGTTATAATTTTTTTACTACAGAGAAATATTGACGAAACATACTATGACAATTTCTATGTACATAGCATGATAATCTAGGTACCACAGAGCTGATAACTTATATACGAACACCGTGATAACTTTGACCTGAGAGAATAGTTGTTGAAAAAATACACCGATAACTTATGTGTAATAGTATGATAATATACACAACACAGTCCTGATAACTCACGTATAACCAGCATGGTAATTTTTTACCCAAAGAAAAAAGTTATTGAAAACGTACCCCGTTAACTTATGTCTAAATAACATGGTAATATACACAACGTAGACGTGGTAACTCACGCACGAACACCGCGGTAACTTTGACCCGGGGTGGGGGTGAGGAAGTTGTTTGAAAACATGCATACCCACTCCCGATAACTTCGTGTAAATAAGACGATAATATACACACTATAGACTTGATAACCCAGACACCGCGGTAACTTTAACTCGGGGTGGGGGAAGGGGAGGAAGTTGTTGAAAACGTACCCCCGATAATTTCTATATAAATAATACGGTAATATATGCACCGCTGACCTGATAACTTACGTACAAACACCATGGTAACTTTTGACCCGGCGAAAAAGTTGTTGAAAACATACTCTCGACAACTTCTCTAGAATAACATGGTAATATATGCACTGCATACCTGATAACTTAATACAAATACTACGGGCACTTTCGACCCGGGGAAAAAGTTGTTGGAAACATACCCTGGTAACTTTTGTGTAAACAACACGATAATATACGCAATGCATACCCGATAACTCATGTACTAACATAGCAGTGACTTTTGACACGGCAAAACAATTGTTGAAAAACATCGCAATAACTTTTGTAAATGACCTGGTAATATTCCGTCTCTTACTTGATAACTTACGTACAAACATCCACGGAAACTTTGACCCTGGAGGAAAGGATTTGTTCAAAAATATACTCCGATAACTTCTACGTAAATGGCATTATAATTTTACGCACCACAGACTTCATCATGGGTGGCCAACGGGGCGGCTTGGTATCCACCTAGCTCGGAACACACCTAAACGGGCTTGGCCCAACACGAGCCACAAAAATTTGTTCATAAGCAGGCCTTACAGTGTCTACATGTGGACCTCACCTTGCGACCTAGGCATGACACCAGTACGGCACAACTCGGCACATGCCTAAACAGGCCTGGACTGACATGACCTGCAAAGTTCCGTTTATAAGTGAGTCACGCCATATCGGCACGTGGACCTCACCCCACAACCGAGGCATGTCACCGATGGTAGGCGGTATTACAGACATGATAATTTACTTACAAACATCATTGTAACTTTTCGTCCTAGGCAAAAAAAGGGAGTAGTCGAAACACTCAGGTAACTTCAGTGTAAATACCATGATAAGTTAGTACTACATGCATGATAACTCTTGATCTGGAAAAAAAATCATCGAAACATACCAACATAGGATCTAGTTTCGAAGATCTCGTCGCTGGGATTTTTTTACGTGAAAACGAATTTTGAAGCGGAGCGACGGTTTAAGCTACAAAACATTTTTAAGTTTTAAAATAGAATGAATATTTGCTGACATCATCATTTCTGTCTTTATGTGCATGCATGCATGTTTATAAATGCAAACTTTCTCCGTCGTATTTTTCTTCAATAAAGTAGTGCGAAAGTAGCGCTAGAGTTGGATCAGCAGGCGAGATTAGCGATTAAAGAAGTCGGGAATCATCATTCGGATTTATTTCTAATGCCTGAACGTTCGGAATCTATCATTGTCCTTTTGTAATTACTTTCTTGGGACGAGTCTGTAGATGGTGGCATGGTGTCCAGTTTCAAAAACATTTGCTGGTCGCATGTGGACATGAGCTCAATTTTCTAATCCCAAGCTCAAAATTTTGGAACTTGGGAGTGCCTAGATAAGAATTTGTGTCTTTATTCATGTGATACAATACTTATGCTACTCTTGAATTTTATTTTATTTTAATATGCTATATATTCTCCTATTTGTTTGATATAAATATTTTGTACTATTTGTTAGAATAAATCTGAGGCGCGTAGTCAATCATTCGAGGACCAAACAATCAAATGAGCACGACACTAAGATTTGTTAACAAGGTTCACCGATATGGCTACATTCCCGGGGCCTGACTATGAGTGCTCCTCCCCATGACACCGCTACAATATCGCACCCGGTCGCCCTGAACGCCGGCACATGCCGCCGGCTTCCCCTGCGTTCCTGTGCTATTATGTTGCCATAGGTTACATCGTGTGTCTATGCTCGCTATATATAAGAGGCTTAGGATACAAGTGTCCTACTAGGACACGACTCCATATCCTATCTAAACAAAATACTACTCAGAGTCCAACTGTAACCTAACTTGTACACTATATTTGACACAACTTCAACAAACTCCACCTTGGCGAATATTCTTCACCACCTTGAATTTGTCCATGCGTCAAACTTTCATGTACATTGGACTTAAGCTTATCCCATGTGTGCCGTTGCTACTCCAAAAACTCCATGTGACTCCACTTGCAACTTGTAGTCCCTCCTTTTCTTGACCATAGTCAATGCTTGAGTGAAATTAAGTTCTCCTTACTCTAGTTTGTGCTCCCAAATTCTGGAGTATTCGTTCAACGCCATCACACACCGATCACTGACCGGCGTGAAAGTGAACAACTCACATATTGGGTGTCACACAAAAGAGTTACTTGAACTCAACATCATCGCTCCTCCTTGACTGCCTGCCTCAAACTTAAAAGAATTTCACCGCTACTTGTAGTCATCCCGAGTCAAATTCGCAGTTGTCTCACCACATGCATGAAAACTAGAGCCCTGGCCCATCTGCATATCATGTGCGTACCGCATGCCTCGCCGCTATTACCGCGTCGAGCCTCTGTTGTCCTGGTTGAGTCTCAAGGGCCGCAGACCCACACCACTCAACCCCCACCGCAGAGTGCCATCGATCATCACCGACCAAGGACGAGTTTCACGTTTCCTTCAGACCACTGGGCTCCAGTCCGAACTATGTGTCACTCGCTTTTTTCTCCTCATTGAATAGGATTCGACTCTCTGTGCACTTACGTCGTAACCCCTCAATCAGCACCGAGTGAATCCTTTGGACTCCAGCTCCACCTTCAACATTGACTCCATGGTAGATGATTAGCCCACCCTCGTGCCCCATTGACTTCAAGCTCCGTGTGTACAACACCTTGAATCAACCTCGCGCCATAGGCTTGTCGAAGCCGTACAAGCCTTAGGGCCTACGCCACGTGTTTCCACGCCCAGAAGTTGGTCACCACTAGCATCATACTCCTATGTCATTGTCGATGATCCCATCGTCGTCTTCTATACCAACCGACTCACATCGATCCGAATATGTCCGGCTGCACGACACGCTCGAGGCTCCCAAATTATCTTCCATGAATTTTCGTCCATCACATGATAATTCCATCTTAGCTGACATAACATCCCGTAATGCCTTCAAGCATCCTAGTCGCCCCAACAATCTTTCACCCATGTCTTCCATAACCAAGGTTTTCAGTTTCTTTGAACTTCTTCACCTCAAACCCGATGCCTGATGATGTCATGATTCTTCGTATGGCTAACCTTGCGAAAAATAACCAAGCTTCTTTTCACGATGCCAAAGTACATAAGCAAACCTAACGTGGTCACCTCCCAGTACTAGTAACAATTCAACCAAAACAATGTTGGTCTTCACATGGTGTAGCTCCTAGGCTCAACTCTCAATGCTAAGATATTTGCTTTGTCAAATCCTATGCCTTCCTGATGTACGAGTATCCCTAGATGAAACTTTCCACTTGAATCGGCCTGCCTCCGTCTGTGTCACACAAGAACTCGGTCCTCTTTTAGTCCAAAACAAAACTCATTTCGTTGCTTCATAGCGCTTCCTGCGTGCTTTACCAGTAATATGTACTTGCTCGTGTTGCCACTGAAGGAAATATGCCCTAGAGGCAATAATAAAGTTGTTATTTATATTTCCTTATATCATGATAAATGTTTATTATTCATGCTACAATTGTATTAACCGGAAACTTAGTGCATGTGTGAATATATAGGCAAACAAAGTGTCACTAGTATGCCTCTACTTGACTAGCTCATTAAATCAAAGATGGTTAAGTTTCCTAGCCATAGACATGAGTTGTCATTTGATTAACGGTATCACATCATTAGAGAATGATGTGATTGACTTGACCCATTCCGTTAGCTTAGCATTCGATCGTTTACTATATTGCTATTGCTTTCTTCATGACTTATACATGTTCCTATGACTATGAGATTATGCAACTCCCGAATACCGGAGGAACACTTTGTGTGCTACCAAACGTCACAACGTAACTGGATGATTATAAAGGTGCTCTACAGGTGTCTCCAATGGTACTTGTTGAGTTGGCATAGATCAAGATTAGGATTTGTCACTCTGATTGTCGGAGAGGTATCTCTGGGCCCTCTCGGTAATGCACATCACTTTAAGCCTTGCAAGCAATGCAACTAATGAGTTAGTTGTGGGATGATGTATTACGGAACGAGTAAAGAGACTTGTCGGTAACGAGATTGAACTAGGTATTGAGATACCGACGATCGAATCTCGGGCAAGTAACATACCGATGATAAAGGGAACAACGTATGTTGTTATGCGGTTTGACCGATAAAGATCTTCGTAGAATATGTAGGAGCCAATATGAGCATCCAGGTTTCGTTATTGGTTAATTGATTGGGGACGAGTCTCGGTCATGTCTACATAGTACTCAAACCCGTAGGGTCCGCACACTTAACGTTTGGTGACGATCGGTAATATGAGTTTATGTGTTTTGATGTAGCGAAGGTAGTTCGGAGTCCCGGATGAGATCGGGGACATGACGAGGAGTCTCGAAATGGTTGAGACATAAATATCGATATATTGGACGACTATATTCGGACATCGGAAAGGTTTCGAGTGATTCGGGTATTTTTCGGAGTACCGGAGAGTTACGGGAATTCGCCGGGGAGTATATGGGCCTTATTGGGCTTTAGAGGAAAGAGATAGAGGAGGCTGCACACGCCCCAAGGCTTAGTCCAAATTGGACTAGCGGGAGGGCGACGCCCCCTCCTTCCTTCTCTTCTCTTTTCCCTTTCCTTCTCTCCTACTCCTACTACATGGAAGGGGGGGAGTCCTACTCCCGGTGGGAGTAGGACTCCCCAGGGCGCGCCATAGTAGAGGGCCGGCCCTCCCCCTCCTCCACTCATTTATATACGGGGGAGGGGGTCACCCCATGGACACACAAGTTGATCAGTTGATCTTTTAGCCGTGTGCGGTGCCCCCCTCCACCATAATCCACCTCGGTCATATCGTAGCGGTGATTAGGCAAAGCCCTGCGTCGGTAGCATCATCATCACCGTCATCACGCCGTCGTGCTGATAGAACTCTCCCTCGAAGCTCTGCTGGATCGGAGTACGTGGGACGTCACCGAGCTGAACGTGTTCTGAACTCGGAGGTGCCGTACGTTCGGTACTTGGATCGGTTGAATCATGAAGACGTACGACTACATCAACCGTGTTCTCATAACACTTCCGCTTACGGTCTATGAGGGTACGTAGACAATACTCTCCCCTCTTGTTGTATGCATCACCATGATCTTGCGTGGGTGTAGGAATTTTTTTGAAATTACTGTGTTACCCAACAGTGGCATCCGAGCCAGGTTTATGCGTAGATGTTATATGCACGAGTAGAACACAAGTGAGTTGTGGGTGATACAAGTCATACTGCTTACCAGGATGTCATACTTTGGTTCGACGATATTGTTGGATGAAGCGGCCCGGACCGACATTACGCGTACGCTTACGCGAGACTGGTTCTACCGACGTGCTATGCACACAGGTGGCTGGCAGGTGTCAGTTTCTCCAACTTTACTTGAACTGAGTGTGACTACGCCCGGTCCTTGTTGAAGGTTGAAAAGCACTAACCTGACGAAATATCGTTGTGGTTTTGACGCGTAGGTAAGAACGGTTCTTGCTCAGCCCGTAGAAGCCACATAAAACTTGCAACAACAAAGTAGAGGATGTCTAACTTATTTTTGCAGGGCATATTGTGAAGTGATATGGTCAAGGCATGATGCTATATTTTATTGTATGAGATGATCATATTTTGTAACGGAGTTATCGGCAACTGGCAGGAGTCATATGGTTGTCGCTTTATTGTATGCAATACAGTCGCCCTGTAATTGCTTTACTCTATCACTAAACGGTAGCGATAGTCGTAGAAGTAATATTTGGCGAGATGACAACGATGCTACGATGGAGATCAAGGTCGCGCCGGTGACGATGGTGATCATGACGGTGCTTTGGAGATGGATATCAAAGGCACAAGATGATGATGGCCATATCATATCACTTATATTGATTGCATGTGATGTTTATCCTTTATGCATCTTATTCTGCTTGATTGACGGTAGCATTATAAGATGATCTCTCACTAAATTTCAAGGTACAAATGTTCTCCCTGAGTATGCACCGTTGCCAAAGTTCGTCGTGCCGAGACACCAGGTGATTATCGGGTGTGATAAGCTCTACGTTCACATACAACGGGTGCAAGCCAGTTTTGCACACGTAGAAATACTCGGGTTAAACTTGACGATCCTAGCATATGCAGATATGGCCTCGGAACACTGGAGACCAAAAGGTTGAGCGTGAATCATATAGTAGATATGATCAACATAGTGATGTTCACCATTCAAAACTACTCCATCTCACGTGATGATCAGACATGGTTTAGTTGATTTGGATCACGTGATCATTTAGATGACTAGAGGGATGTCTATCTAAGTGGGAGTTCTTAAGTAGTATGATTAATTGAACTTTAATTTTCATGAACTTAGTCCTGATAGTATTTGCATAACTATGTTGTAGATCAATAGCTTGCGATGTAGCTCCCCGTTTATTTAGATATGTTCCTAGAGAAAACTAAGTTGAAAGATGTTAGTAGCAATGATGCGGATTGGATTCATGATCAGAGGATTATCCTCATTGCTGCATAGAAGAATTATGTCCTTGATGCACCGCTAGGTGATAGGCCAATTGCAGGAGCAGATGTAGACGTTATGAACGTTTGGCGAGCTCGATATGATGACTACTTGATAGTCTAGTGCACCATGCTTTACGGCTTAGAATCGGGGCTTCAAAGACGTTTTGAACACCAGGGAGTGATACGTCTCCAACGTATCTATAATTTTTGATTGCTCCATGCTATATTATCTACTGTTTTGGACATTATTGGGCTTTATTATCCACTTTTATATTATTTTTGGGACTAACCTATTAACAGGAGGCCCAGCCCAGAATTAATGTTTTTGCCTATTTCAGGGTTTCGAAGAAAAGGAATATCAAACGGAGTCCAAATGGAATGAAACCTTCGGGAACGTCATTTTCTCACCGAACGTGATCCAGGGGACTTGGACCCTACGTCAAGAAATAAAAGAGGAGGCCACGAGGTAGGGGGGCCGCCTACCCCCCCCCCCCCCAGGCGTGCCCTCCACCCTCATGGGCCCCCTGTTGCTCCACCGACGTACTCCTTCCTCCTATATATACCTACGTACCCCCAAACGATCAGATACTGAGCCAAAACCATAATTCCACCGCCGCAACTTTCTGTATCCACGAGATCCCATCTTGGGGCCTGTTCCGGAGCTCCGCCGGAGGTGGCATCGATCACGGAGGGATTCTACATCATCACCATAGCCCCTCTGATGAAGTGTGAGTAGTTTACCTCAGACCTACGGGTCCATAGTTAGTAGCTAGATGGCTTCTTCTCTCTTTTTGGATCTCCATACAATGTTCTCCCCCCTCTTGTGGAGATCTATTCGATGTAATCTTCTTTTTGCGGTGTGTTTGTTGAGACCGATGAATTGTGGGTTTATGATCAAGTCTATCTATGAACAATATTTGAATCTTCTTTGAATTCTTTTATGTATGATTGGTTATCTTTGCAAGTCTCTTCGAATTATCAATTTGGTTTGGCCTACTAGATTGATCTTTCTTGCAATGGGAGAAGTGCTTAGCTTTGTGTTCAATCTTGCGGTGTCCTTTCCCAGTGACAGTAGGGGCAGCAAGGCACGCATTGTATTGTTGCCATCGAGGATAACAAGATGGGGTTTTCATCATATTGCATGAGTTTATTCATCTACATCATGTCATCTTGCTTAAGGCGTTACTCTGTTTTCATTAACTTAATACTCTAGATGCATGCTGGATAACGGTCGATGAGTGGAGTAATAGTAGTAGATGCAGGCAGGAGTCGGTCTACTTGTCTTAGACGTGATGCCTATATACATGATCATACCTAGATATTCTCATAACTATGCTCAATTCTGTCAATTGCTCAACAGTAATTTGTTCACCCACCGTAGAATGCTTATGCTCTCGAGAGAAGCCACTAGTGAAACCTATGGCCCCCGTGTCTATCTTCATCATATTAATCTCCCAATACTTAGTTATTTCCTTTGCCTTTTACTTCGCTTTTATTTTACTTTGCATCTTTATCAGACAAATACCAAAAATATTATCTTATCATATCTATCAGATCTCACTCTCATAAGTGGCCGTGTAGGGATTGACAACCCCTTATCGTGTTGGTTGCGAGGATTTATTTGTTTTGTGCAGGTACGATGGACTGGCGCATAACCTCCTACCGGATTGATACCTTGGTTCTCAAAAATTGAGGGAAATACTTACGCTACTCTGCTGCATCATCCCTTCCTCTTCGGGGAAAACCAACGCAGTGCTCAAGAGGTAGCAAGAAGGATTTCTGGTGCCGTTGCCGGGGAGGTCTACACAAAAGTCAATATACCAAGTACCCATCACATACCCTTATCTCCTGCATTACATTATTTGCCATTTGCCTCTCGTTTTCCTCTCCCCCACTTCACCCTTGCCGTTTTATTCGCCCTCTCTCTCTATCCTCCTTCTCTTTCCCGTTTGCCTCTTTTTGCCCGCTTTTTGTTTGCTTGTGTGTTAGTTTTCTTGCTTGTCACGATGGCTCAAGATAATACTAAATTGTGTGACTTTACCAATACCGACAACAATGATTTTATTAGCACTCCGATTGCTCCTCTTACCGATGCTGAATCTTGTGAAATTAACACTGCTCTGCTGAATCTTGTCATGAAAGATCCGTTTTCCGGCCTTCCTAGTGAGGATGCCGCTACCCATCTAAATAGCTTCGTTGATTTGTGTGATATGCAAAAGAAGAAAGATGTGGATAACGATATTGTTAAATTGAAGCTATTTCCTTTTTCGCTTAGAGATCGTGCTAAAGCTTGGTTTTCATCTTTGCCTAAAAATAGTATTGATTCATGGAATAAGTGCAAAGATGATTTTATCTCTAAGTATTTTCCTCCTGCTAAGATCATCTCCCTTAGAAATGATATTATGATTTTTAAGCAACTTGATCATGAACATGTTGCAAAAAGCTTGGGAGAGAATGAAATTAATGATACGTAATTGCCCTACTCATGGTTTGAATTTGTGGATGATTATACAAAAAATTTATGCCAGATTGAATTTTGCTTCTTGAAATCTTTTAGATTCGGCCGCGGGAGGCACTTTTATGGAAATCACTTTAGGAGAAGCTACTAAACTCCTAGATAATATTATGGTTAACTATTCTCAATGGCATACTGAAAGATCTACTAATAAAAAGGTGCATGCGATAGAAGAAATTAATGTTTTGAGTGGAAAGATGGATGAACTTATGAAATTATTTGCTAATAAAAGTGTTTCTTCTGATCCTAATGATATGCCCTTGTCTACTTTGATTGAGAATAATAATGAATCTATGGATGTGAATTTTGTTGGTAGGAACAATTTTGGTAACAACGCGTATAGAGGAAATTTTAATCCTAGGCCTTATCCTAGTAATCCCTCTAATAATTATGGTAATTCCTACAACAATTCTTATGGAAATTATAATAAGATGCCCTCTGATTTTGAATCTAATATTAAAGAATTTATTACTTCGCAAAAGAATTTCAATGCTTTGATTGAAGAAAAATTGCTTAAGATTGATGAGTTGGCTAGAAACATTGATAGAATTTCTCTTGATGTTGATTCTTTGGAACTTAGATCTATTCCACCTAAGCATTATATAAATGAGTCTCTCGAAGCCATGAGAATTTCCATTGATGAGTGCAAAGAAAGAACCGCTAGGATGCGTGCTAAGAAAGATGCCTTTATAAGAGCGTGTTCTTCTAATTCCTATGAAAATAAAAATGAAGACCTAAAAGTTATTTATGTGTCCCCTATTAAATCTTTGTTTTGCAATATGAATCTTAATAATGATGGGACTGAATATGATCCACCTTTACCTAGAAGGCGTTCCAAGAATTAGGAGTTTTTAGATCTTGATGCTAAAATTGATAAAAGTGGGATTGAAGAAATTAAAACCTTAGATGTTGCTAAACCCACTATTATGAATTTCAAGGAATTTAACTATGAAAATTGCTCTTTGATTGATTGTATTTCCTTGTTGCAATATGTGCTAAATTCTCCTCACACTTATAGTCAAAATAAAGCGTTTACTGAACATATCGTTGATGCCTTGATGCAATCTTATGAAGAAAAACTTGAATTGGAAGTTTCTATCCCTAGAAAACTTTATGATGAGTGGGAACCAACTATTAAAATTAAAATTAAAAATCATGAATGCTATGCCTTATGTGATTTGGGTGCTAGTGTTTCCACGATTCCAAAGACTGTGTGATTTGTTAGGTTTCCGCGATTTTGATGATTGCTCTCTAAACTTGCACCTTGCGGATTCCACTATTAAGGAACCTATGGGAAGAAGTAATGATGTTCTTATTGTTGAAAATAGGAATTATGTGTCCGTAGATTTTATTGTTCTTGACATAGATTGCAATCCTTCATGTCCTATTATTCTTGGTAGACCTTTCCTTAGAACAATTGGTGCAATTATTAATATGAAGGAAGGAAATATTAGATTCCAATTTCCATTAAGGAAAGGCATGGAACACTTTCCTAGAAAGAAAATTAAATTACCTTATGAATCTATTATGAGAGCCACTTATGGATTTCCTACCAAAGATGGCAATACCTAGATCTATCCTTGCTTTTTATGCCTAGCTAGGGCCGTTAAACGATAGCGCTTGTTGTGAGGCAACCCAATTTTATTTTTATTCATTACTTTTTTCTACTGTTTAGTAATAAATAATTTATCTAGCCTATGTTTAGGTTGTGTTTTTTGTGTTTAATTAGTGTTTGTGCCAAGTAGAACTGTTGGGAAGACTTGGGGAAAGTCTTGTTAAACTTGCTGTAAAAAACAGAAACTTTAGCTCTCACGAGAACTGATGCCATTTTTATTTGGAAAGTGATATTTAGTTAATTATTTTTGCAGATGATTAATAGATAAATTCCTCACGTCCATAAATTTATTTTAGAATTTTTGGGGTTCCAGATCTTGCGCTAGCTACATATTACTACAGACTGTTCTGTTTTTGACAGATTCTGTTTTTCGTGTGTTGTTTGCTTATTTTGATGAATCCATGGCTAGTAAAATAGTTTATAAACCATAGAGAGGTTGGAATACAGTAGGTTTAACACCAATATAAATAAATAATGAGTTCATTACATTACCTTGAAGTGGTCTTTTGTTTTCTTTCGCTAACGGAGCTCACGAGATTTTCTACTTTGAGTTTTGTGTTGTGAAGTTTTCAAGTTTTGGGTAAAGATTTGATGGATTATGGAACAAGGAGTGGCAAGAGCCTAAGCTTGGGGATGCCCATGGAACCCCCAAGATAATATAAGGACACCTAAAAGCCAAAGCTTGGGGATGCCCCGGAAGGCATCCCCTCTTTCGTCTACTTCTATCAGTAACTTTACTTGGAGCTATATTTTTATTCACCACATGATATGTGTTTTGCTTGGAGCGTATTGTATGATTTGAGTCTTTAATTTTTAGTTTACCACAATCATCCTTGCTGTACACACCTTTTGAGAGAGCCATACATGAATTCGAATTTGTTAGAATACTCTATGTGCTTCGCTTATATCTTTTGAGTTATATAGTTTTGCTCTAGTACTTCACTTATATCTTTTAGAGCACGGTGGTGGATTTGTTTTATAGAAACTATTGATCTCTCATGCTTCACTTAGATTATTTTGAGAGTCTTAAATAGCATGGTAATTTTCTTAAAATCCTAATATGCTAGGTATTCAAGATTAGTAAAATGTTCTCATGAGTATTTTGAATACTAAGAGAAGTTTGATGCTTGATGATTGTTTTGAGATATGGAGGTAATAATATCAAAGTCGTGCTAGTTGAGTAGTTGTGAAATTGAGAAATGCTTGTGTTGAAGTTTGCAAGTCCCATAGCATGCACGTATGGTAAACGTTATGTAACAAATTTGAAACATGAGGTGTTATTTGATTGTCCTCCTTATGAGTGGCGGTCGGGGCCGAGCGATGGTCTTTTCCTACCAATCTATCCCCCTAGGAGCATGCGCGTAGTGCCGAGGTTTTTGATGACTTGTAGATTTTTGCAATAAGTATGTGAGTTCTTTATGACTAATGTTGAGTCCATGAATTATACACACTCTCACCCTTCCATCGTTGCTAGCCTCTTCGGTACCGTGCATTGCCCTTTCTCACATTGAGAGTTGGCGCAAACTTCGCCGGTGCATCCAAACCCCGTGATATGATACGCTCTTTCACACATAAACCTCCTTATATCTTCCTCAAAACAGCTATTATGGCATTTCCATAGCCATTCCGAGATATATTGCCATGCAACTTTCCACCATTCCATTTATCATGACACATTCATTATTATTATATTGCTTAGCATGATCATGTAGTTGACATAGCATTTGTGGCAAAGCCACCGTTCATAATTCTTTCATACATGTCACTCTCGGTCCATTACATATCCCGGTACACCGCCGGAGGCATTCATATAGAGTCATTTTTTGTTCCAGTATCGAGTTGTAATTATTGAGTTGTAAAATAAATAGAAGTGTGATGATCATCATTTTCTAGAAAATTGTCCCAAGTGAGGAATTATAAAAGAGAGAGAGAGAGAGAGGCCATATAAAAAAAGAGAAGAGGCCAAATAAAAAATGAGAGAAAAAGAGAGAAGGGACAATGTTACTATCCTTTGCCACACTTGTGCTTCAAAGTAGCACCGTAATCTTCATGATAGAGAGTCTCTTGTTTTGTCACTTTCATATACTAGTGGGAATTTTCATTATAGAACTTGGCTTGTATATTCCAACAATGGGCCTCCTCAAGTGCCCTAGGTCTTCGTGAGCAAGCAAGTTGGATGCACACCCACTTAGTTTCTTTTGTTGAGCTTTCATACATTTATAGCTCTAGTGCATCCGTTGCATGGTAATCCCTACTCCTTGCATTAACATCAATCGGTGGGCATCTCCATAGCCCATTGATTAGTCTCGTTGATGTGAGACTTTCTCCTTTTTGTCTTCTCCACATAACACCCCTCATTATATTCTATTCCACTCATAGTGCTATGCCCATGGCACGCGCTGATATATTGCGTGAAAGCTTATAGGTTTGAGATTACTAAAGTATGAAACAATTGCTTGGCTTGTCATAGGGGTTGTGCATGATGAGAGCATTCTTGTGTGATGAAAATGGAGCATGACTACACTATATGATTTTATAGGGATGAACTTTCTTTGGCCATGTTATTTTGAGAAGACATAATTGGTTTGTTAGTGTGCTTGAAGTATTATTATTTTTATGTCAATATGAACTTTTGTCTTGAATCTTTTGGATCTGAATATTCATACCACAATTAAGAAGAATTACATTAAAATTATGCCAAGTAGCACTCCGCATCAAAAAATTTGTTTTTATCATTTACCTACTCGAGGACGAGCAGGAATTAAGCTTGGGGATGCTTGATACGTCTCCAACGTATCTATAATTTTTGATTGCTCCATGCTATATCATCTACTGTTTTGGACATTATTGGGCTTTATTATCCACTTCTATATTATTTTTGGGACTAACCTATTAACTGGAGGCCCAGCCCGGAATTGATGTTTTTTTGCCTATTACAGGGTTTCGAAGAAAAGGTCAAACGGAGTCTAAACGGAATGAAACCTTCGGGAACGTGATTTTCTCACCGAACGTGATCCAGGGGACTTCGACCCTACGTCAAGAAACAAAAGAGGAGTGCCACAAGGTAGGGCGTGCGCCTACCCCCCCCCCCCCAGGCACGCCCTCCACCCTCGTGGGCCACCTGTTGCTCCACTGACGTACTCCTTCCTCCTATATATACCTACGTACCCCCAAATGATCAGATACAGAGCCAAAACCCTAATTGCACTTCCACAACTTTCTGTATCCACGAGATCCCATCTTGGGGCCTGTTCCGGAGCTCCGCCGGAGGGGGCATTGATCACGGAGGGCTTCTACATCATCACCATAGCCCCTCCGATGAAGTGTGAGTAGTTTACCTAAGACCTATGGGTCCATAGTTAGTAGCTAGATGGCTTCTTCACTCTTTTTGGATCTCAATACAATGTTCTCCCCCTCTATTGTGGAGATCTATTCGATGTAAACTTCTTTTTGCGGTGTGTTTGTTGAGATCGATGAATTGTGGGTTTATGATCAAGTCTATCTATGAATAATATTTGAATCTTCTCTGGATTCTTTTATGTATGATTGGTTATCTTTGGAAGTCTCTTCGAATTATCAGTTTGGTTTGGGCCTACTAGATTGATCTTTCTTGCAATGGGAGAAGTGCTTAGCTTTGGGTTCAATCTTGCGATGTCCTTTCCCAGTGACAGTAGGGGCAGCAAGGCACATATTGTATTGTTTCCATCGAGGATAACAAGATGGAGTTTTCATCATATTGCATGAGTTTATCCCTCTACATCATGTCATCTTGCTTAAGGTGTTACTCTGTTTTCATTAACTTAATACTCTAGATGCATGCTGGATAGCGGTCGATGAGTGGAGTAATGGTAGTAGATGCAGGCAGGAGTCGGTCTACTTGTCTCGGACGTGATGCCTATATACATGATCATACCTAGATATTCTCATACTATGCTCAATTCTGTCAATTGCTCAACAGCAATTTGTTCACCCACCGTAGAATACTTATGCTCTCGAGAGAAGCCACTAGTGAAACCTATGGCCCCCGGGTCTATCTTCATCATATTAATCTCCCAATACTTAGTTATTTCCTTTGCTTTTTTACTTCACTTTTATTTTACTTTGCATCTTTATCACAAAAATACCAAAAATATTATCTTATCATATCTATCAGATCTCACTCTCGTAAGTGGCCGTGTAGGGATTGACAACCCCTTATCGCATTGGTTGCGAGGATTTATTTGTTTTGTGCAGGTACGAGGGACTAGCACGTAGCCTCCTACTGGATTGATACCTTGGTTCTCAAAAACTGAGGGAAATACTTACTCTACTTTGCTGCATCATCCCTTCCTCTTCGAGGAAAAAGCCAACGCAGTGCTCAAGAGGTAGCAGGGAGCATATGAGATGTTCCAAGAGTTGAAATTAGTATTTCAGACTCATGCCCATGTTGAAAGGTATGAGACCTTTGACAAGCACTTTGCCTACAAGATGGAGGAGAATAGCTCAGCTAGTGAGCATGTGCTCAGAATGTCTGAGTATTACAATCACTTGAATCAAGTGGGAGTTAATCTTCCAGATAAGATAGTGATTGACAGAGTTCTCTAGTCACTATCACCAAGTTACTAGAACTTCGTGATGAACTATAATATGCAAGGGATAACGGAAACTGATTTCTTGACAAGCTCTTCATGATGCCAAAATCGACGAAGGTAGGAATCAAGAAAAGCATCAAGTGTTGATGGTTGACAAGACCAATAGTTTCAAGAAAAGGGCAAAGGGAAGAAGGGGAACTTCAAAAAGAATGGCAAGCAAGTTGCTGCTCAAGTGAAGAAGCCCAAGTCTAGACCTAAGCCTGAGACTAAGTGTTTCTACTGCAAAGGGACTGGTCACTGGAAGAAGAACTGCCCCAAGTATTTAGCGGATAAGAAGGATGGCAAAATGAACAAAGGTATATTTGATATAGATGTTATTGATGTGTACTTTACTAGTGTTTATAGAAACCCCTCATTATTTGATACTAGTTCAGTTGCTGAGATTAGTAACTCGAAACGGGAGTTGCAGAATAAACAGAGACTAGTTAAGGGTGAAGTGACGATGTGTGTTGGAAGTGGTTCCAAGATTGATATGATCATCATCGCACACTCCCTATACTTTCGGGATTAGTGTCGAACCTAAATAAATGTTATTTGGTGTTTGCATTAAGCATGAATATGATTTGATCATGTTTATTACAAATACAGTTATTCATTTAAAGTCAGAGAATAATTGTTGTTCTGTTTACATGAATAAAACCTTCAATGGTCATACACCCAAGGTGCATGGTTTATTGAATCTCGATCGTAGTAATACACATATTCATAATATTGAAGCCAAAAGATGCAAAGTTAATAATGATAGTGCAACTTATTTGTGGCACTGCAGTTTAGGTCATGTTGATGTAAAGCGCATGAAGAAAATCCATGTTGATGGGCTTTTGGAATCACTTGATTATGAATCAGTTCATGCTTGCGAACCATGCCTCATGGGCAAGATGACTAAGAATCCGTTCTCCGGAACAATGGAGCGAGCAACAGACTTGTTGGAAATAATACATATTGATGTGTGCATTCCGATGAGTGTTGAGGCTCGCGGCAGGTATCGTTATTTTCTGACCTTCATAGATGATTTGAGTAAGATATGGGTATATCTTCTTGATGAAACATAAATCTGAAACATTTGAAAAGTTCAAATAATTTCAGAGTGAAGTGGAAAATCATCGTAACAAGAAAATAAAGTTTCTATGATCTAATCGTGGAGGAGAATATTTGAGTTATGAGTTTGGTCTTCATTTGAAACAATGTGGGATAGTTTCGCAACTCATGCCACCTGGAACACCACAGCGTAATGGTGTGTCAGAATGCCGTAATCGCACTTTACTAGATATGGTGCGATCTATGATGTCTCTTACTGATTTACCGCTATCGTTTTGGGGTTATGCATTAGAGATAGCTGCATTCACGTTAAATAGGGCACCATCTAAATCCGTTGAGATGACACCATAAGAACTATGGTTTGGCAAGAAACCAAAGCTGTCATTTCTTAAAGTTTGGGTTGCGATGCTTATGTGAAAAAGTTTCAAACTGATAAGCTCGAACCCAAATTGGAGTAGTGCATCTTCATAGGATACCCAAAAGAAACTGTTGGGTACACCTTCTTTCACAGATCCAAAGGCAAGATATTTTGTTGCTAAGAATGGATCCTTTCTAGAGAAGGAGTTTCTCTCGAAAGAAGTGAGTGGGAGGAAAGTAGAACATGATAAGGTAATTTTACCTTCTCCCGAATTGGAAAGTAATTCATCACAGAAGTCAGTTCCAGTGATTCCTACACCAATTAGTGAGGAAGCTAATGATGATGATCATGAAACTTCAGATCAAGTTACTACCGAACCTCGTAGGTCAACCAGAGTACGATCTGCACCAGAGTGGTACGGTAATCCTATTCTAGAAGTCATGTTACTAGACCATGACGAACCTACAAACTATGAGGAAGCGATGATGAGCCCAGATTCCGCAAAATGGCTTGAGGTCATGAAATCTGAGATGGGATCCATGTATGAGAACAAAGTATGGACTTTGATTGACTTGCCCGTTGATCGATGAGTCATTGAGAATAAATGGATCTTCAATAGGAAGACGGACACTCATAGTAGTGTTACTATCTACAAAACTCAAATTGTCACAAAATGTTTTCGACAAATTCAAGGTGTTGACTATGATGAGATTTTCTCACTCGTATCGATGCTTAAAAGTCTGTCTGAATCATGTTAGCAGTTGCCGCATTTTACGAAATCTGGCAAATGGATGTCAAAACTGCATTCCTTATTAGATTTCTCAAAGAAGAGTTGTATATGATGCAACCAGAAGGTTTTGTCGATCCTAAAGGTGCTAACAAAGTGAGCAAGCTCCAGTGATCCATCTATGGACTGGTGCAAGCATCTCGGAGTTGGAATATATACTTTGATAAAGTGATCAAAGCATATGGTTTTATACAGACTTGCGGTGAAGCCTGTATTTACAAGAAAGTGAGTGGGAGCACTACAACATTTCTGATAAGTATATGTGAATGACATATTGTTGATCGGAAATAATGTAAAATTTTCTGGAAAGCATAAAGGAGTGTTTGAAAGGAGTTCTCCAAAGAAAGACCTCGGTGAAGCTACTTACATATTAAGCATCAAGATCTATAGAGATAGATCAAGATGCTTGATATATTTTCAATGAGTACATACCTTGACAAGATTTTGAAGTAGTTCAAAACAGAACAGTCAAAGAAGGAGTTCTTGCATGTGTTGCAAGGTGTGAAGTTGAGTAAAGACGACCACGGCAGAAAATAGAAAGAGAATGAAAAAGTCATTCCCTATGCCTCAGTCATAGGTTCTATAAAGTATGCCATGTTGTATACCAGACCTATTGTGTCCCTCACCATGAGTTTGGCAAGAGGGTACAATAGTGATCCAGGAATGGATCCCTGGACAGCGGTCAAAAATATCCTTAGTGGGATAAGGAAATGTTTCTCGGTCATGGAGGTGATAAAGAGTTCGTCGTAAAGAGTTACGGCGATGCAAGCTTTGACACCAATCTGGATGACTCTAAGTCGCGATCTAGATACATATTGAAAGTGGGAGCAATTAGCTAGAGTAGCTCCGTGTAAAGCATTGTAGAAATAGAAAATTTGCAAAATACATACGGCTCTGAATGTGGCACACCCGTTGACTAATTTTCTCTCACAAGCAAAACATGATCACTCTTTGGGTGTTAATCACATAGCAATGTGAACTAGATTATTGACTCTAGTAAACCCTTTGGGTATTAGTCACATAGAGATGTGAACTAATCACATAGAGATGTGAACTAATCACATAAAGATGTGAACTATTGGTGTTAAATCACATGACAATGTGAACTAGATTATTGACTCTAGTGCAAGTGGGAGACTGAAGTAAATATGCCATAGAGGCAATAATAAAGTTGTTATTTATATTTCCTTATATCATGATAAATGTTTATTATTCATGCTAGAATTGTATTACCCGGAAACTTAGTGCATGTGTGAATATATAGACAAACAGAGTGTCACTAGTATGCCTCTACTTGACTAGCTCGTTGAATCAAAGATGGTTAAGTTTCCTAGCCATAGACATGAGTTGTCATTTGATTAATGGGATCACATCATTAGAGAATGATGTGATTGACTTGACCCATTCCGTTAGCTTAGCATTCGATCGTTTAGTATATTGCTATTGCTTTCTTCATGACTTATACATGTTCCTATGACTATGAGATTATGCAAGTCCCGAATACTGGAGGAACACTTTGTGTGCTATCTGTAACACCCCGGATGTAATTTATCTAATATGTAATCCAACTCTTGCCGTTTCCGGCGCTAAGTTATTTTATTTTCTCGGGTTTGGGTTTTTGTCTCCGTGTGTTGTTGTCGTTCTCATGCATCTCATATCATGTCATCATGTGGATTGCATTTGCATACGTGTTCGTCTCATGCATCCGAGCATTTTCCCCGTTGTCCGTTTTGCATTCCGGCGCTCCGTTCTCCTCCGGTGGTCATTTCTACCTTCTTTTCATGTGTGGGGGTTAAACATTTCTGGATTGGACCGAGACTTGCCAAGCGGCCTTGGTTTACTACCGGTAGACCGCCTGTCAAGTTTCGTACCATTTGGACTTCGTTTGACGCTCCAACGGTTAACCGAGGGACCGAAAAGGCCTCGTGTGTGTTGCAGCCCAACACCCCTCCAATTTGGCCCAAAACCCACCAAAACCCTCTCCATCTTCTAGAGCATTCGATCACGATCATGTGGCCGAAAACCGCACCTCATTTGGACTCTCCTAGCTCCTCCTATGCCTATATATAGGTTCCCCTCCGAAATGCACGGGTCTCCCCTCCCCCTAAACCCTAGATCCATCTCCACCCGCCGCCGCCGGATGAAATCCAGCGGGCCGGACATTGTCCGCTCACCCGCCGGCCACTCCGGGAATGCCACGTGGCGCCCGAGCCCACATCGCCGTCTTCCTCCGCCGCCGGGAAGCCCACCTCGGGCCCCCGAGGCCCATTTCCGTCGCCAACCGCTCGGGGCGCGCCGTCCTCACCGCGCCGCCCCGCTGCCCTCGCCGGACTTCGCATCCACCGCCCGCCGCCCACATCGCCGGTGGCCGCTGCGTCGCCGTCCGGCCTCGCCACCTCGCCGGTCGCCGCTGCCAGGGAGCAGCTCCGCCGCCCGGACCTCGCTGAGCCGCCGCCGTTCCCCTCCCGGCGACTCCCTCCGCCCGCTCGCCGGTCGAACTCGCCCACCTCACCGAAGCCCGACAAGCTCGCTGGAGTCCTCGGGAGGGCGCGCGCGAACAGTGCCAGTCGATCCGATCCAGATCCGGATCCAAACCCTAGGGTTGACTTTTGCCCCATTTCCAGTATTTTTTTTTTGCATTATTCATCCTGCTATATCTCCGCATCCGTAGCTCCGTTTTGTGCGTGTAGCATATCAAAATGTTTGCCTCAGAGAGTACATCATTTAACATCATTGCATCATTTTCATTTGAGTTCATCTTGATGCCCGAAATGCTGTTGGAAGAGTGCTATTTGAGTTAATTGTCAGATCTGCTGCACCAAATAGCTATTTGTCATTTTTGCCATGATTATTGTGTGCATGTTATGCCCATGAGCTCTACATGTGTTTTGTCATATGCTTTGTCATCTATCTAGAGGTGACATCCTTGTATTTTTGTGATGTGTGTGGTGACTAGCACAAGCTTGCAAAGTGGTGCATTTTTTAATGCTGATTTCAGGGACTTAGCAATTCCACTAAGTCCTTGATCTGTTTTTATCGATATGTCATATGTTCATGTTGTTTCCTAGTGATCCGTGCCTCTTTTGAGGATGATCAGTAAGGATGTTTTGTTAATCTTGTAGTGCTCTACCCATCCATGTCTTTGTTTGCAATTATGGAGCACCCTAGCTTGAGTCAATCGAGCTCTACCTTTGCTATTTCGTGAATCTGGGCAGATTGTCTACTTGTTAGCGATTTTGCCGAGGATGTTGTAGTTGATCCGTGCATGCTATGTTATTGTTCTTGCCATGTATAGCTTGTATAATGTGTATTCTTGATGGGTGTATGCTTATATTGTCATGACATGCTCTGTAGTGAGTGCATCGAGCTCGTAAACATGCCTACTTGATATCTGTTTTGCATGTTCCAATTTTTCACTAAGTCTGTGATCTGATTATGTTTTTGCCATGTTCACATGCTTGTAATTGTATTTTCTGATCCCTTTTCGCTCAAGGTCACTAAGGGACTTTTGTTAAGCTCTTTGAGTAGCTCCATGCCATGCTTTACTTTGCCATGTTAAGTTCCTGCAGTATATTGTTTTATTGCTCCAAAGTGTGCTACCTGATCTGAAATTCCAGGCTTGTGTTAATTTCACTAAGTCTGAAACCTGTTTATCAATTGTATTTTTGCCATGCTTGTTTGAACCTGTTAATGGAGGAATTGGCCATAGCTTAGTGTTCATCTTTTGTTAAGCATTATGAGTGGATCCCTGCCATGTATTTTGTTGCCATGTTTGTGTGCTGTAGCATGTTTAACTTGTTGCATTTACATGGCTACTTGTTGTTTATCGCAGACCGGTGCCATATTTGATTTGCTTGCCATTTCCAAACCGTGCCTCCGATTCCGGTGTTCTTTATATCGTTTTCAAGTGAAATCATCCCACCTTTCCAGTGGCACACTTGGATTTCCAAGTTGAGGCCAGGTTCATTCATTCCTTGTCAAATCTTGCATATGCATCACATATCGCATCCCGCATAGCATACCATGTTTGCATCTTGTTGTTTGAGCTTTGCACGTGGTTGATTGTGTTCCGTTTGCTTGTTTGTCTTGTTTGGGTAGAGCCGGGAGACGAGTTCACTAACGAGGAGCCCGTTGAGTTTGCTTTCGAGGATCCAGTCAACTCTGACAACTTTGCAGGCAAGATGATCATACCCTCGAAATCACTTCTATCTTTGCTTTGCTAGATGCTCGCTCTTTTGCTATGCCTATGCTATGATGCCTACCACTTTCTTATCATGCCTCCCAAATTGCCATGTCAAACCTCTAACCCACCATGTCCTAGCAAACCGTTGATTGGCTATGTTACCGCTTTGCTCAGCCCCTCTTATAGCGTTGCTAGTTGCAGGTGAAGATTGGAGACCGTTCCTTGTTGGAACATTATTTTCTTGTTGGGATATCATTATATTATCTTGTTATCTTAATGCATCTGTATACTTGGTAAAGGGTGGAAGGCTCGGCCTTTTGCCTAGTGTTTTGTTCCACTCTTGCCGCCCTAGTTTCCGTCATATCGGTGTTATGTTCCCGGATTTTTGCGTTCCTTACGCGGTTGGGTGATAATGGGAACCCCTTGACAGTCCGCCTTGAATAAAACTCCTCCAGCAATGCCCAACCTTGGTTTTACCATTTGCCACCTAGCCTTTTTCCCTTGGGTTTCGCAGACTCAAGGGTCATCTTTATTTTAAACCCCCGGGCCAGTGCTTCTCTAAGCATTGGTCCAACCTAGAGCACCGTGCAGGGTCGTCCCTTGGCAACTTGGGTTACGTTGGCTCCCGTACGCTTAGATTATTTGGTGTGCCCTGAGAATGAGATATGTGCAGCTCCTATCGGGATTTGTCGGCACATTCGGGCGGTGTTGCTGGATGGGTTTTAACTTGTCGGGTTGTCTTGTAGAACCGGGATACCAAGTCTGATCGGAATGTCTCGGGAGAAGGTATATCCTTCGTTGACCGTGAGAGCTTGTCATGGGCTAAGTTGGGACCCCCTGCAGGGATTTGAACTTTCGAAAGCCGTGCCCGCGGTTATGGGCAGATGGGAATTTGTTAATGTCCGGTTGTAGATAACTTGAACCTTAACTTAATTAAAATGAATCAACTGTATGATTTACCGTGATGGTCTCTTCTCGGCAGAGTCCGGGAAGCGAACACGGTGTTGGAGTAATGCTTGCCGCAGGTTGTTCTCTAGTTATTCGATTGTGCATTGCCTTCTCTTCTTGCTCTCATTTGCGAATAGGTTAGCCACCATATATGCTAGTCGCTTGCTGCAGATCCACATATTTACCTTGCCTTACCTATAAGCTTAAATAGTCTTGATCGGGAGGGTGCGAGATTGCTGAGTCCCTATGGCTCACAGATTACTTCCAATCCAGATGCAGGGCCTGATGACTCCATTCCAGATGACGCGCTTGAGCTCAAGTGGGAGTTCGATGAAGCTTCCCGTCGTTTTTCCCTGATGATCAGTAGTGGTGCCCAGTTGGGGCGATCGGGACCGTGTCGCATGCCGGGTTGACCTTTTATTTTGGCACCGTAGTCGGGCCGTGAGTGATTGGATGATGTAATGCTATTTATGTACTTTGTTTGACATGGCGAGTGTAAGCCAACTATGTACCTTTCCCTTTTATTATCTATTTACATGGGATGTTGTGAAGATTGCCTTACTTGCGACATTGCTTTCAATGCGGTTATGCCTCTAAGTCGTGCTTCGACACGTAGGAGATATAGCCGCATCGAGGGCGTTATACTATCAAACGTCACAACGTAACTGGGTGATTATAAAGGTGCTCTACAGGTGTCTCCGATGGTACTTGTTGAGTTGGCATAGATCAAGATTAGGATTTGTCACTCGAATTGTCGGAGAGGTATCTCTGGGCCCTCTCGGTAATGCACATCACTTTAAGCCTTGCAAGCAATGCAACTAATGAGTTAGTTATTAGATGATGTATTACGGAACAAGTAAAGAGACTTGCCGGTAACGAGATTGAACTAGGTATTGAGATACTGACGATCGAATCTCGGGCAAGTAACATACCGATGACAAAGGGAACAACGTATGTTGTTATGCGGTTTGACCGATAAAGATCTTCGTAGAATATGTAGGAGCCAATATGAGCATCCAGGTTCCGCTATTGGTTATTGATCGGAGACGAGTCTCCGTCATGTCTACATAGTTCTCGAACCCGTAGGGTCCGTACACTTAACGTTCGGTGACGATCGGTAATATGAGTTTATGTGTTTTGATGTACCGAAGGTAGTTCGGAGTCCTAGATGAGATCGGGGACATGACGAGGAGTATCGAAATGGCCGAGACATAAAGATCGCTATATTGGACGACTATATTTGGACATCGGAAAGGTTCCGAGTGATTCGGGTATTTTTTTTCGAAGTACCGGAGAGTTACGGGAATTCGTCGGGGAGTATATGGGCCTTATTGGGCTTTAGGGGAAAGAGAGATGGGAGGCTGCGCGCCCCCAAAGGCTTAGTCTGAATTGGACTAGGGGGAGGGGTGACGCCCCCTCCTTCCTCCTCTTCTCTTTTCCCTTTCCTTCTCTCCTACTCCTACTACATGGAAGGGGGAATCCTACTCCCGGTGGGAGTAGGACTCTCCAGGGCGCACCATAGTAGAGGGCCGGCCCTCCCCCTCCTCCACTCCTTTATATACGGGGGAGGGGGGCACCCATGGACACACAAGTTGATCAGTTGATCTTTTAGCCGTGTACGGTGCCCCCCTCCACCATAATCCACCTCGGTCATATCATAGTGGTGCTTAGGCGAAGCCCGACGTCGTTAGCATCATCATCACCGTCATCGCGCCATCGTGCTGAAAGAACTCTCCCTCGAAGCTCTGCTGGATCAGAGTTCGTGGGAAGTCACCGAGTTGAACGTGTGCTGAACTCGGAGGTGCCGTACGTTCGGTACTTGGATCGGTCAGATTGTGAAGACGTATGACTACATCAACCGTGTTCTCATAATGCTTCTGCTTACGGTCTACGAGGGTACGTAGACAATACTCTCCCCTCTCGTTGCTATGCATCACCATGATCTTGCGTGTGCGTAGGATTTTTTTTGAAATTAATGCGTTACCCAACAGCCACGCCTTGTCCTGCCCAGCTGCATGATGGGCCGCCAGGCACGAGTGATCACAGTGCGTGCCTCGAGTACACTCGCTTGATCGATCCAGCAATCAATCGCCGCATGACTCATCTAATGCTGCTGCTTCCAATCTCATCTCGCCGGGACTCTGAACAAATCGCTGCCAGCTTGCACGCTTTACGCCCACTAAAGCACATGGCAGTCACCCATTGGTTCGATTTTTACTGTTAAGAAAAATTCAAAAAAACGTGGTAAACTAAACCTGGCCAGGTTTAGTATATTTAGAATGTACTCCCTCCGTTCCTAAATATAAGTCTTTGGAGTGATTCCATTATGGACCACATACGAAGTAAAATGAGTGAATCTATACTTAAAATGCATCTATATACATCCGTATGTGGTTCATAGTGGAATCTTCACAAAGACTTATATTTAGGAACGGAGGGAGTAGAGTATAATGTTCTGCATCTTCTTAAACATGTGAATGAACAAAAAGAGAATTGAGACTACTTTTTTAACAATCCACTTAGTAGATATTTAGGAAAATTCGGTCCAAACCTCATAGGCCTGTTATACTTTTCTAAATATAAATCTTTTTAGACATTTCAAATGGACAATATATATTTTTTAGACATTTCAAATGAACTACAAGATACAGATGTATGTAGACATATTTTAGTGTGTACATTCATTCATTTTGCTTAGACATATTTTAGTGTGTACATTCATTCATTTTGCTTCATATGTAGTCATTTATTGAAATCTCTAAAAAGACTTACATCTAGAAGTACGATGCAAGGTGTTTAGAGAAATAAATCAGATTTTTTAAGCACCGGTGTTTATTTGCACAGGTAGACGCTTAATTAGACGTCTCTTCTATAGAAATAGGCACTGGTGCTTCAAAAAACCCAACTTATTTTTCTAAACACCTAGCATTGTACAAGGCCTTAGAGCATCTATCTATAGCCGGACGCCTCAAACCATCTCTTATATGCCTCAACCGATCCCTCGTATCTTCCCTATATGTCTCAGGTTGTCCGCGAGCTCTCATATGCATCTCAAAATATGGGGAGAATATGAGGGCTCGTGGATACACCCGGACGCGCCTGGTCACTCCGGCACAGGACGTGGCCCAACCTCGGATCACATTTTCTTTTTTTATTCATTTTTTCTTTCTCTCTTTTCGTCTCCACCAATTACGTACAATTGACTGAACATATGAGAAAGAAAATAAAGATTGTGGCTGCGCGGATGAACAAAGAGAGGCTCAAAACAGACACATTCGGTCACTGACCGGACGCGTCCATGGGCGATTAAAGGTCGAATTAGAAGTACATGGTTGAAGATGCTCTTACTATGTTGTTTGTGGTTGGTCTGGCTCGGTGACTATATGAACTAGCAGTTTTTGATCTATACAAAAGAGCTTCAAAAGGGATTTTTTTTTACTAAAGCAACATTTCACCATATAAATAAAGTCTCAATAGTTCCAACAAAAATAATCAAGGTTTTACTAGTCAAACCCGATTTTTGATACGTACCACAACACCAAAAAGATAGAAGTGAATAGGATTGTGAAATTTTGGAATAAGAGCAGGTAGGAACTTTTGGGTTATTATTAGTTTTGCTTAAACAATCCAAAAGTTTCTTTATGCTCATAGGCTGAGTGAGTAGCCGCTGGATCAAATGGTGCCATACGGTGTTGAGTTATGTGTGATACTATTGGAAATATGAGCAATTTACCAAATAATTTTACTAATGGAAATGCTAGATAAAGCATGACTAATATAGCAGAGATAAAGCAAGTCATGCAATCTAACAAAGAGAAGGTAAATAGCATCTGTTTATATGAACTTGAACTGAACACATCTAGAATAGACACTAGATCAAGTTGCATATACGAAGTAGAACCTAACATATATAGGGAACACACTAGAGCAAAGAACTATGGCAGGACTTCTAACAGAAAGAGCAAAAACACATACGGGACAGCAGCAGCAGCAGAAGCACTGGACTTGGGGTCGACATCCTCGCCAGCCATGTCGTCGATGAGGTTATCGACGCCGGGGAAGAAGTCGTCGTCGGGGAAGTAGTCGTCAGAGTCCGTGATGAAGAAGTCAGTAGTCGCGCGGAGAGCCCCCCAAAAAACCTTATTACCCTTCTCCCGTACAAGACTCAAAGTGGTGCGGTTTCGGAGGCCTACTGTCCCGACCTACGGTGCACGCCGCAAGCCGGGATGGGGAAGATCGTAGCAGTAGCTCAGTGGCCAGGAACCTGGAGGCGAGAGGGTTGTGTTGCTCTGGTGCGTCTATCTGGAAGGAGAGACCTCCCTTTTATAGGCGCAAGAGAGGAAGGCGAGAGGGCAGCGACGGGAGGTGAAACGAAGAGAGGGAGGCGAAGTGAACAACCAGCAACCAAAGGGATGCGTCGTTCACATTCAGTCTCCACTATAGCAAAAAACTTTTCAACTTCTGTGTGATCTTTCGTATACCAGTCGTGCATGGCAAAAATTTAGACATCGGCTCGGCTCATTCCCGCAACCCGCGGCGCGTCATGATGAGGCGTGGCATGGCGAAGTGGGCGGCGAAGGAGGAGCGCGCGTGAATGTCCCTCTTGTTCTCATGCTCATACATGTGGGGAAACATCCTCCCTTATAAGGAGGTCCAACTCCCACCAAACTAGCAATGTGGGACTAAAATTTAGTTCCACCTCTTACCTTGCATGAGTGGGTTGTGTGGGCCTATAAGATTTATTAGGAATTTCTGAAAACCGCTATTGGGCTGGTCCAAAATAGACAAAATTCCAGCAGATACCTTTTTTGAAAACATCCCTCACTAACTTCCAAATTATAAAAAACATCACATTTTGAACTAGGATTCCATTTCACTATCACTTTTGTGCTTCTAAAAATCCACCACTTTTGAGGCATGTTGGTTACAAATTGCACCCCTCGGACAATTTGGACGTTACCTTTTTTTGACAGGATGATCTCACCTGTCAAAAATATAGAAAATGCGGGGGAGACACAAGTTGCCCGTTTCACTTATCCCCGCAACTAGTCTTTTCCCTCTCATTCTCTCCCCTTTGTCTCGAGCACTTGAAGAAATCATGATGACTGGAGGTGGCAATGACGCCCTGGCCGACCACGGGGATGTTGGCTTCGGTGATGAATCTCCCTGTGTATCATGCTGCAAAATTCTGTCCTTATTAGAGAACCAGCTAGGCATTGGAGTGGATAGCAAATTCCCAACTCTAGGGATATGAATACAAAATATAGAATTCCTAGTAACAATCATACCAGCACTACGACGAAAAAACTGAAAACATTCTAGTTTGCCGGACTAATCACAAAGGCAACTACACCAATAAAGAAATAGGCTAGGACATAAGGTTGCACGTACATGCGCTTGGGATACAGACTAGATAAATCAAGCTCGACACAAATTTTGGAGCGGCATGAGAAGACATCGTCGAGCCATTCAAGGAGCCCTAAGTGAAGGCGGTCGAAGAAGGTGTAATGAAGTCGATCGAAGAGGTTATGGTGAAGTCGATAAGAGAGGCCTTGCCATCGTCGGCCAATCCAGAGCCAGTTATGGTGGAGAGACCTTTAGCTCGTCGAGCTCAAGCATCACGCCACCTGTCACAACTAAGGCCAGCACTAGAGCCTCCGAGGTCTACTAGTTTCATGCCACCGGAGCAACAAGGTGATCCCAGCGTCGCGGCCCTAGGAGAAGGCACTGATACGTCCATTTTGCATCATGTTTTACTACTGATATTTATGATGTTTGTATGCATAATAATGCTTTTTGAAGTAATTCTAATGCCTTTTCTCTCATAATATGCAAGGTACACACAAAGAGGGAGAATTCCGACAGCTGGAAACATGGACTTGGAAAAGCTACGTCAGGCTACCTATTCTGCACAACTCCAAACAAGCTGAAACTTTACGGAGAATCTTTATTGAATATATGAAGAATATTGGAGCAAATAAGTACCAAAGGGGGCCACCCAGGTGAGCACAACCCACCTGGGCGTGCCTGGTGTCGGTGTCAAAACCGGCGGATCTCGGGTAGGGGGTCCCAAACTGTGTGTCTAAGGTGGATGGTAACAGGAGGCAGGGGACACAATGTTTACCCAGGTTCGGGCCCTCTCGATGGAGGTAATACCCTACGTTCTGCTTGATTGATCTTGATGATATGAGTATTACCAGAGTTGATCTACCACGAGATCGTAGAGGCTAAACCCTAGAAGCTAGCCTATGATTCTGATTGTTGTTGTCCTACGGACTAAACCCTCCGGTTTATATAGACACCGGAGGGGGCTAGGGTTACACAGAGTCGGTTACAAGGGAGGAGATCTACATATCCGAATTGCCAAGCTTGCCTTCCACGCAAAGGAGGTCCCACCCGGACACGAGACGAAGTCTTCAATCTTGTATCTTCATAGTCCAACAGTCCGGCCAAAGTATATAGTCCGACTGTCCGAGGACCCCCTAATCCAGGACTCCCTCAGTAGCCCCTGAACCTGGCTTCAATGACGATGAGTCCGGCGCGTAGATTGTCTTCGGCATTGCAAGGCGGGTTCCTCCTCCGAATACTCCACAAAAGATTTTTGAACACAAGGGTCGTATTCGGCTCTGCAAAACAAATTCCACATACCACCGTAGAGAGTATACTATTCCACAAATCCAATCTGCTGAAAACTTTTCATAACGTGACGTCCTGCCGTGGCCAGGTCATTACGAACCGTTTTTCCTGCCTGCCATCGCACGTGTTGCGATGCGGTTTTCTAGGCACGTCTTATCGAAGCAGAGATCGTGTCCCCTCATCACGGGATTCTCATCAATACGGGTGTGGGTAACCCAACCGTGTTTGTTAATATGACTCCTCGATTTTAGGCAAGTTCCAAACGGGCACGCGGAGGACGCTTGATATTCGCCCTCTTTATAAAGGGGCCAAGGCCTGTCCTTTTCTTCTCGCGCCCAACCCTTCTCCTCCCTCACCTCGAGTTCCAACACTCAACACTCAAGGCTCAGGCTAAGCGCTTCAGACCTTCAATCATGTCCGGATCCAACCTTCAAGGTCAGTGGATGGCCTCCTCTATCACAGCGGAGGACATCAAGAAGCTAAGGGAAGCCAGGTATCTGACCGCCGAAATCTCGCACAGGCTGCCCACTCAAGGGCAGGTCATCCCCACTCCCGAACCCAAAGAGAGTTTCGTATTTGTTTCCCACTTCCTCCAAGGGCTAGGCTTTAGTCTTGATCCCTTTGTTAGAGGGCTTATGTCTATTACGGGCTCGATTTCCATGATCTAGCCCCAGATTCCATCCTTCACATCTCGTCGTTTATCGTCGTATGTGAGGCCTTCCTACGCATCACCCCACACTTCGGCTTATGGCTCAAGACCTTCAATGTGAAGCCGAAGACGATCGATGGGCAACATGTAGAATGTGGAGGAGCCACAATAAGCAAAGGTGTCGATCCCCATGGCCAAAGGGTTCCTTCCCGGAGGTGTCCATCTTATGGCAGCGGGAGTGGTTTTACATCACAGCTCCCCGAAGTACTAAGTGGGTAGCTCCCCCTTCCTTTCGTTCGGGCCCCCCGCCGCAGCTGGCGTCATGGGTCAACAAGGGGCTGGATTGGAGGCCAGTTAATGATGTGCCGACATTGCAGACTCGCATCTGGGATCTCCTCAAGAGAGATGTCAGCCTTGTCAGGGTAATGCAAGTCATGCTAGTTCGTCGGGTCCTGCCGTGCCAACGTCGATCTCTCTGTATGTGGGAGTTCAACCTGGAAGGACCGCGAGCTATTCAGTAGTTCTTCGGCATGACACTCAAAGAGATGTATGGATTGTTCTTCGGATCACGAATAAAGTGTCCGGACACCACCGAGGATGCGGGTCTCAAATACAACCGTCCAGATACCCAAGTGAGTAATTCTGCGACCGAACATGCTGTCTTTTCATTGGTCACAACATTATTCTGAAAAAATCAATCTTGGTCAGGACTGGATAAGAAAGGCGAAGATGATCAGGTGTTCGGCCCCCTTCCCGAAGGCTCACCGGATCCTGTACTAGCCAGGATGCTCGAGCACGCACCTTATCAAGTGCCATCAGGGGAAGATAAAAGGGAGGGATAAAGAAGCCGAAAGCGGGCCTCACGCATTACTCGTCCAAACTGGGGGAATTAGTGTCTCCGCGAAGGAGGATGATCGGGAAGAAGAATCTAGAATCCTATAGGATCGAAAGTATGTCTAGAGGGGGGGTGATTAGACTACTTGACCAAATAAAAATCTAGCCTTTTCCCAATTTTAGTTCTTGGCAGATTTTAGCTATGTTAGCACAAGTCAAGCAATCTCCACACAATTCAAGCAAGCATGCAAAAGAGTATATGAGCAGTGGAAAGTAAAGCATGCAACTTGCAAGATTGTAAAGGGAAGGGTTTGGAGGATTCAAACACAATTGGAGACATGGATGTTTTTGTGATGGTTCCGATAGGTGGTGCTATCATACATCCACGTTGATGGAGACTTCAACCCACAGAGGGTAACGATTGCGCGAGTCCATGGAGGGCTCCACCCACGAAGGGTCCACGAAGAAGCAACCTTGTCTATTCCATCACGGTCGTCACCCACGAAGGACTTGCCTCACTAGGGGTAGATCTTCACGAAGTAGGCGATCTCCTTGCCCTTACAAACTCCTTGGTTCAACTCCACAATCTTGTCGGAGGCTCCCAAGTGACACCTAGCCAATCTAGGAGACACCACTCTCCAAGAAGTAACAAATGGTGTGTTGATGATGAACTCCTCGCTCTTGTGCTTCAAATGATAGTCTCCCCAACACTCAACTCTCTCTCACGGGATTTGGATTTGGTGGAAAGAAGATTTGAGTAGAAAGCAACTTGGGGAAGGCTAGAGATCAAGATTCATATGGTTGGAATGGAATATCTTGACCTCATCACAAGTGTAGGTGGTTCTCTCTCAGAAAATGTGTATTGGAAGTGTAGGTATGTTCTGATGGCTCTCTTCACTAATGAAGAGTGGGTGGAGGGGTATATATAGCCTCCACACAAAATTTAACCGTTACACACAATTTGCCAAACTCGGTGGGACCGAATGGTTAAACTCGGTCGGACCGATTCAGCAAACCTAGTGACCGTTAGGATTTTCGATGGGACTGAGATGCAACTCGGTAGGACCGATATGGTTAGGGTTAGGGCATAATGTAATCTCGATGTGACCGATTACACAAACTCGGCGGGACCGATTTTGGTAATAAGCTAACCAAAGAGTTGGTCAGGTAAACTCGGTGGGACCGATTCGCTCATCTCGGTGAGACCGAAATGTTACAAAAGGGAAATAGAGAGTTTACATTGCAATCTCGGTGGGACCGATCGCTCATCTCGGTGAGACCGAAACGTTATGAAGGGAAACAGAGAGATTACAATCCCATCTCGGTGAGACCGAGATCCCTATCGGTGAGACCGATTTGCCTAGGGTTTATGGCAGTGGCTATGACATTTGAAACTCGGTGGCGCCGGATAGAAAGAATCGGTGGGGCCGAGTTTGACTTTTGGTTTAGGTCATATGTGGATGTGGGAAGGTAGTTGAGGGTTTTGGAGCATATCACTAAGCATTTTGAGCAAGCAAGCCATTAAGCAACACCTCATCCCTCCTTGATAGTATTGGCTTTTCCTATAGACTCAATGTGATCTTGGATCACTAAAATATAAAATGTAGTGTCTTGAGCTTCAAGCTTGAGCCAAACTTTTTGTCCTTAGAATTTTGAGGGATCCACTTTCCTCATCCATGCCATGCCATTCATTGAGTTTTTCCTGAAATATTAATCTTGGAATAATGTTAGCTCAATGAGCTATATGTTGTTAGGAATTACGAAAACCACCCAGGGATAGTTGCACTTTCAATCTCCCCCTTTTTGGTAATTGATGACAACATATGGATCAAAGCTTCGACAAATGATAATAAGAGTGAAAGATATTGTTGCTTTGAGAAGTATGTGAAAAGCAAGAGCTCCCCCTAAATTTGTGCATATCTTAAGATTTGCTTTGGACTGCAAATGCACAATGAGTTAGGATCATGGTTTACTCTTCCATGTCACATACATCTTGGTGGAGCGCTCAAAATGATAAGAATTAAATACATGCACTCATCACCAAGCAAAGTGAATGGTCATATAAGGATAAGTAAGATAATATCATCTAACAAGCATAAGTGTAGCTTATGATCAACCACATGATCATCAATGTCTCACAGATAATAGCATAGTATCTCAAGCAATCAAAAGACAGACAAAGTTCAACCACCAAGGCAAGAGAGAATAAAAAGCAACGCTCTCTCTCTCAAAGCCTATGATCTATACATTTTTCTCCCCCTTTGGCTACAAGTTACCAAAAAGTTCATAGAAAATGCATAGCACTAGAACATCTCTCAAGCTTGGTCTTCAGGTGGTGGTGTCCGAAGAACGCCAAGGACGAAGGCTTCAGTCGAAGTAGATGGAGCTGATGGAGTTGGTGCTGGAGCTGGTTGCGCTGGAGCTATAGCTGGTGCAGATGAAGTGACTCTAGTGTCTGTAATAGGCACTACAGCAGATCTCTGAGCTCGAGGAACTCTGGCAAATGCATCAGTGGTTGTCTTGCCCTTTCTCTCCTGCATGTCATCCTGTAGCTGCTCCACAACAGACTGAATCTCAGTTACTTTGACATATAAATCATAGAATTTTTGTTCCACGATTCTTTCCAAGCTCTCCTGGTTTTGAGTCGGGGTGGCCAGTCCCTTCTCAATCCTCAGAGTGGATGCAATCAGGTAGCCAAGCTGATCTTGCTTGCTTTTCAAAAAGTACTCAGATGCCTTCTCTTGAGTTGGCATCTTGGCAGCCTTCTCTTTCTTTGCTTTCTCCTTCTTCCCTTGAGCTTGTACTGATGATGGTTCATTCTCATTCATCACAACTTGATTGTCCTCGAAGTCTGGGTAGATAGGCAAGTGTTCCTTATACAACAGGTATGTGCCTGTGCCCATCTTTGAGTTTATCAACTCCTGGATCTGTGGGGCATATCCACAACTTCTTTTCTGGTCAGCTGCAGTCCTCTTGATAGTCTCAACTATAAGGCTCGTGACCTTGAACTTCTGAGGCACATCAAATATATGTAGCAAGTTAATTGCATGGCCTCTGATCATTCTGTGATCACCAGACTTGGGCAAGAGAGTGTGCCTAAGGATCCAATTGATTGTAGTCAGCCCTGACAGCAAGTGTTTTACTGACCCAAACTGGTGAGTCTCAAGATCATCTTAAGGAATCTCCTTGTACATGTTTGCCATAGAGTTGTGATCCATCTTCTTCTTGGCATAGACATCCAAGTCATCTTCTTCTTCCTTAGGAGCATTGATCAGATTTTCCCATTCCTCAATAGTTGAGTGGTACCTTGTACCTTCAGACATCCATACTATCCTGCCCAACAAAGTCTACAACTCCACAAGCACTGAAGCTGTGGAGTAGAATTGCATTATGAGCTCCTCATTCCACTTTGTGAGCTTCTGCCCAACAAAGTCTACAACTCCACAAGCACTGAAGCTGTCAAACACACCAGGATAGTGTTCCTCATTTTCCTAGATATACTTCCAGTCGACCCACCTCATTTCACACACTATAGACTTCTTGTCCAACAACACTGTCTCATAGAAGTCCTGTTGTTCCTTTGTGTGGAACCTGTAATCAACAGCAGTCCTTCTCCTGGTAGCATATGGATCTCTCTCTCTCCATAGCCTCAACCCTGAGTCTCTCCTGATCTTCATGTTCTCAGCCACAGGATGAGCATCATTGTGGTCTGGAATCTTGGGTTTGAGCTTTCTCAGGACTTGTCCTTCATCATCTTCATCAGCAGCAACTTCAGGCACTTGGGCCTTATTCTTCTCAGCAGCTGGTATACTCTTGGTATTCCTCTTAGGTGCACTCTTGGGCTTGGAGGCTGCTTTGGGTGTTTCTTTGGGCTTTGATGAAGCAGCCCCTATCCTGATAGCATCACCCATAAGCTTCTGGGCCTTAGGTGCTGGTGCAGCAACCTCTTCTTCTTCTTCTTCCATCATGGAAGCCTTTCCAATCACTCTGGCCATGGTCTTCTTGACCCTTTCCTTCCTTTTCTTCCCTTCTGCAGTAGCCTCTTTGGGTTCAGATCCCAAAGGGACTTGAGTAGATGCTCTGGCCTTTGACATGGGTTGTCTTCCTGCTGGCCTTTTGATCTTCATCCCTGGCTTAACTGCAGCTGAGCTGTACTCCTTCTTGAGCACTTTCTTCTTTAATGTGGCATCATCCTCAGTGGCCACATAGTCTTCATCCTCAGACTCTGAAGTTTTCTTCTTCCTTGTTCTGGTGGCAGCTTTGGGCAAGTTGCTCAGAGTGCTCCTGCTACCATCATATGAACTGCTAGAGGGACTAGTGCCCTCACTCAGGTGAACCTGCTCCTCTGACCTGTTCTGGCTGTCACTCTGATCAGACATATTGCAAACACTGACAGTAGACCCTGTGAATAGATATAGATGAGATAGAGCAGATGAGCATCACAAAATGCAGAGGTTTTTGCAAAAGAATGAGTCAAAAACTTAGTTTTAGTTTTCCACAGAAAGCATTTCGGATCAACCGATTTGTAAACTCGATGATACCGAAGCAGCTGTTGGAACCTAAACTAGTGAACTCGGTCAGACCGAGTCACAGTTCGGTGGCACCGAGATTGCTAGGGTTTCACAAACTCCTGAACTCGGTCACACCGATTTGCAATTCTCGGTCAGACCGAAAATTACATGTGCAATGGCCTGAGCCGAATCGGTGGTACCGAGTTCCACAACTCGGTGGGTCCGAGATGGTTTCGGCGGAAACCTAACCATAAATTTTCAATTCAACTCTAATGTACGGAGTGTTTTGATTGGATAGAAGCGTTTCAATCTTGGTAAGAATCATAATGAACACAATGTGCTAGGAATCGGACGGGGATAGCACTATGATCGAGTCCATACCCTAGTTCAGCGATGAACTCGCTATAGCGGCAACGACGGGGAAGAATTCCGTTGATGGCGACGGAGACCAGCGACAGGAGGCGGCTGGCGACGAGGAGGACGATCCGGAGACCTAGGAGGCAGAGCGAGCTATGCGCGGGCGAAGGGGTTTCGGAGAAATTTCCAAAATTTTGCCCGTGAGTATATATAGCCCGACCTTGTCGGTGTGACCAAGTGGAACAACTCGGTGGCACCGAGATTCATAACTGCAAGCAGTTACTAAAACTCGGTGTGACCGAAAGGTTCAAATCGGTTGCATGGAGATTGAAAACCTAGATCGACTTAGTGATCTCGGTATGACCGAAATGGATGAATCGGTCAGACCGAAACGCACAAAGAAGTTTTGGAAGTTTAAGTCTATGACGAATCGGGGACTCCGAGTGCTCCTCACACGGAGTGGTTCGAATCTGACTTGATCAAATTTTGTAATGTAGCATGAATAGAGTTTGAGACGATAAAAGCATAGATAGCTAGAGAGGGTTCTTAGGCATTCTTGTCCATCCACTTGGCAAAAGAAAAGAAAAACAATCAATCAAAACAACAAGTGGATGTCCTTGAATGAGTGAAATATGCAATCAACATGCTCACACAATAAAATGGCAATTGAAATATGTGACAAAGCATGCACAACCAATTCTAGCATCTATCAAACAATTGGCGATGACTAGGTCATCTATATATGAGTATATTGACTTAGGAGTCAAATGAGAACATTTGATCATAGGTCATACTCATCGTTTAAGCACAAGTGGGGTTACCACTTTTACATAAAGCATTTGTTGTGTTCACACCGTTAGAGTTGCTTTAGCTCAATTCTTAGAGTAAAGCTCCCCCTAGATGTGAGATCCCCCCTAAGAGGGATGAACTAACCTTGGGTTTTGTCGATGATGACTTCATGTAGATGTTGAAGATGTGGATGCTCAATGTTGATGTAGATCATTTGGAGCTATCCATTGGAGTGAGTTGCACTTTCAATACCTACACGGGTTAGTCCCACAAGGAACAAACAAGGATATCCATAGACATAAAGTGATACACACACAAGATTATGTCTATGAAAGCTTTTAGGTTACCTTGTCCCTTGTCTTACCAACAAGAGGGTTTGTGACTCCTTGAACTAGTGCAAGATGTGGAAGTTGATTGCACTTGTTCTTGCCAAGATGATAAGAGTGAAGTATGTTGGCGGAGTCACCCTCAAGAACTCTCTAGTTCTTCTTCTTCAGGATCCACACCATCTTGATGGGAATCCTCGGTGTTGTAGTTGTACTTGATGAAGTGGAACTTGAAGTAGTCTTGGGAACCCACTTGACCAAGGCCTTGGGGGCTTCTTCAAATGCATCAATTTCCTCTTGAAGCTTGTCCTTGCCTTTTTGCTTGTGGTCTTGTGGTGGAAAATCATCTTGAGCTTGTGTCCCTTTGAGAGAAGTAGGATCATACTTCTCTTGTTGAGGAACAAACTTCGTCTTGGGATATTGATCTTGTTCCCACTTAACTCCATTGGCATTGAACTTTCGTTCAAAACCAACACCTTGATTCTTTCGGTGCCTTCCTTGCTTGCGTACAATTTCCTCGAATTGCTTACTTCCGGCAAGGCTCTTGTAAACACCTTTCTCTATAATTCCCTTCAATAAGCTATTTTCTTGCTCAAGTGTAACTTGGCTAAGAGAATCATTAGTGGAATCAAGAGAATACTAGAAGCAACAATATTGGATTTAGCATGATTATTGTTACTACTAGAGGAAGAATATTTCTTGTTCTTGTTACTAGACTTGACTTGAGGCATGTAAGTGCATAAGAGTAAACGCTTGGCAATGTAAGAAGAACTTTTCTTACAAAGATCATCATTGATTGCTTTTAAGAACTCATGCTCTTGCTCAAGGTTGAGCTTTTCAAAGCGCAATTTCTCATGAGTCCTTAAAAGTTCTCGATGATCTCCTAAGATAGTTTCATGAGCTAACTTAAGAGTGTTTAGTTCTTTAGTTAGAGACTCAATCTTCTCCTTATCATTGTCATTCGTTTTATCTTGATTAGCATGATTAATTGACGTTTCATCATAGTATTCATCACTAGACTTGTCAATAAGTAAATCATCATCACCTAACAAGTCATCTTCATCACTATTGAAATCAACATACTCAGGGTGTGATACCTTTGGGCCTTTAGCCATGAAGCATGTTCCAACTCCTTCATTTGGTGAGTCAAATATGTCGTAGGAGTTTGTTGTCACAAGTGCTAGACCGGCAACACCTTCATCTTGATTATATTCGAAGTCGGAGTGATAGCTTCTCTCGGAGTGGTTGTCGGAGTCGGAACCGGATACCCATTCACCAACATGAGCTTGATGTCTTCGTTTTGTGTAGCTCCTTGATGACTTGTCCTTTCTTTCCGAATCCTTGCTTCTCCATGAGGGTCTTCGTTCATAACGATCATCTCTACTCCTTCTTTCTCTTGATGGTGATTCTTCTCTTCTACTTCTTCTCTTGGGAGAATCTTCTCTTCTATTGTAGGGGGCCGTACACTCATTGGAATAGTGTCCGGGCCTTCCACAATTGTAGCAATTTCACTCTCGACTAGAAGATCTTTTGTTATTGTAGGACCTTGACTTGGAGCTTCTCTCTTTGCTTCTACTCTTGTAGAACTTGTTGAAGTTCTTCACCATTAAGCTCAATTCTTCATTGAAGGTTTGTTTCTCACTTGATGACGTGGGGGCTTCAAATGAGGCTTTGTAAGCACCACTTGATTTGTTGTGAAGTTCCTCTTTATCCTTGAGTGACATCTCATGAGCAACAATTCTTCCGATGACTTCCTTTGGCTTGAGATCTTTGTAATTGGGCATCATTTGGATCAATGTGCACACGGTATCATATTTTCCATCCAAGGCTCTTAGGATCTTCTTGATGATGAATCTATCGGTCATCTCTTCACTCCCTAAGCCGGCAATCTCATTTGTGATAAGAGCAAGCCTAGAGTACATTTCAGCGACACCTTCACCATCCTTCATTCTGAACTTGTCAAGTTGACTTTGAAGCACATCCAATTTGGATTCCTTGACGGAGTCGGTACCTTCGTGCATATCAATCAAAGTATCCCAAATTTCCTTTGCATTCTCAAGACGGCTGATTTTGTTGAATTCTTCGGGGCACAATCCGTTGAAGAGGATATCACAAGCTTGAGTGTTGTATTGCAGCATCTTCAACTCTTCCGTGGTAGCTTCACGATTCGGTTCTTTCCCATCAAAGAATTCACCTTGCAAGCCAATACACACAATAGCCCAAACGGCGGGGTTATGTCCAAGAATATGCATTTTCATCTTATGCTTCCAACTAACAAAATTAGTGCCATCAAAGTAAGGACCTCTATGGTGATAATTTCCCTCGCTAGACGCCATACTCTCCTAGGTTGTGAAACCAAGGCTATGACCACCAAAAGCTATGGAAATCAAAGCAAATGGAGACCAAAGCTCTGATACCACTTGTAGGATCGAAAGTATGTCTAGAGGGGGGGTGATTAGACTACTTGACCAAATAAAAATCTAGCCTTTTCCCAATTTTAGTTCTTGGCAGATTTTAGCTATCTTAGCACAAGTCAAGCAATCTCCACACAATTCAAGCAAGCATGCAAAAGAGTATATGAGCAGCGGAAAGTAAAGCATGCAACTTGCAAGAATGTAAAGGGAAGGGTTTGGAGGATTCAAATGCAATTGGAGACACGGATGTTTTTGTCGTGGTTCCGATAGGTGGTGCTATCGTACATCCATGTTGATGGAGACTTCAACCCACAGAGGGTAACGATTGCGCGAGTCCACAGAGGGCTTCACCCACGAAGGGTCCACGAAGAAGCAACCTTGTCTATTCCATCACGGCCGTCGCCCACGAAGGACTTGCCTCACTAGCGGTAGATCTTCATGAAGTAGGCAATCTCCTTGCCCTTACAAACTCCTTGGTTCAACTCCACAATCTTGTCGGAGGCTCCCAAGTGACACCTAGCCAATCTAGGAGACACCACTCTCCAAGAAGTAACAAATGGTGTGTTGATGATGAACTCCTTGCTCTTGTGCTTCAAATAATAGTCTCCCCAACACTCAACTCTCTCTCACATGATTTGGATTTGGTGGAAAGAAGATTTGAGTGGAAAGCAACTTGGGGAAGGCTAGAGATCAAGATTCATATGGTTTGAATGGAATATCTTGACCTCAACACAAGTGTAGGTGGTTCTCTCTCAGAAAATATGTATTGGACGTGTAGGTATGTTCTGATGGCTCTCTTCACGAATGAAGAGTGGGTGGAGGGGTATATATAGCCTCCACACAAAATCTAACCATTACACACAATTTGCCAAACTCGGTGGGACCGAATGGTTAAACTCGGTCGGACCGATTCAGCAAACCTAGTGACCGTTAGGATTTTCGGTGGGACTGAGATGCAACTCGGTAGGACCGATATGGTTAGGGTTAGGGCATAACGTAATCTCAGTGTGACCGATTACACAAACTCGGTGGGACCGATTTTGGTAATAAGCTAACCAGAGAGTTGGTCAGGTAAACTCGGTGGGACCGATTTGCTCATCTCGGTGAGACCGAAATGTTACAAAAGGGAAACAGAGAGTTTACATTACAATCTCGGTGGGACCGATCACTCATCTCGGTGAGACCGAAACGTTACGAACGGAAACAGAGAGATTACAATCCCATCTTGGTGAGACCGAGATCCCTATCGGTGAGACCGATTTGCCTAGGGTTTGTGGCAGTGGCTATGACATTTGAAACTCGGTGGCGCCGGATAGAAAGAATCGGTGGGGCCGAGTTTGACTTTTGGTTTAGGTCATATGTGGATGTGGGAAGGTAGTTCAGGGTTTTGGATCATATCACTAAGCATTTTGAGCAATCAAGCCATTAAGCAACACCTCATCCCTCCTTGATAGTATTGGCTTTTCCTATAGACTCAATGTGATCTTGGATCACTAAAATATAAAATGTAGTGTCTTGAGCTTCAAGCTTGAGACAAACTTTTTGTCCTTAGAATTTTGAGGGATCCACTTTCCTCATCCATGCCATGCCATTCATTGAGCTTTTCCTGAAATATTAATCTTGGAATAATGTTAGCTCAATGAGCTATATGTTGTTAGGAATTACCAAAACCACCCAGGGATAGTTGCACTTTCAAATCCCCTCCCCCCAAGGAAGGAAAAGGACTGTCTCTAACGACTTGGAAACGAAAGGTTCCAAACGAGGGAAGAAATCTTCGTCAGGAGGCACTGCCCCGGAGGGCGTCCTTACCGCAAAGTGCCCGCAAGGGGGCCAGCCCTCCATCGAGATGTAAGTGAATCAAGAGTGCTTTTGGTAAATGTATCCTGCTTTATCTCCGAGGGAAATAACCGAGACATATATCTTGCAGTCCGGCCCGTAGCCCTTCTCAGCAGATGATGGAGAGCGAAATGCCTCCCCCTGCCTCCCCGCCTCCTGAGGCGGACGACCCTGAGGTGTCATCACGGAGGGTTTCTCCTGATCCGCCAAGGCTAGAAGGTAACCCTTCGGCCACCCGCGGTCCAGAATATTCGTCTGCTATGGAGAGCAAAAAAAAGAGTCCAGGACTGTCCGGTGTGCAACCGGACGCATTGATGAGTCTTTTGGAGAAAGCGACTATTTCAGAGGAGCATCATACTTCAATGAGTACGGTGGTTGAGAGGATCTCGTCCGCCACAAGTGGGTTGCATGAAGCTTTTACGAGCCTGCTAAGAGGCTTTGAGGTATGCAAAGTAGTATATATAAAAAATTTGATGGTACCGCACATGCTAGGTGTGCTCTATACAGATAGTAGCCCCTAAGACTCTGGTTGCTGTCCGGAGGCGGCAAATAGAGGATCGTAGTCCCAGGTAATTATTGTGTTGCTTTCATGTGCAGGCGGCTGACGGCCCGGTGGCTGGCCGGACTGCTGAATTTGCCAGACTCATCCGGCAACTTGACGCGACAGATGCTGACATCACGTTTGTGAACAAGTGGCTTGACGAGGCACATGGTATGTATTTTCGGGTAGTCAACAAATATTAATGTAACACCCACAATGCGGTTATATCTCCCACGTGTCGGGGCACGACTTAGAGGCATAGCCGCATGGTAGGTTTGTCACAAGAGGGGTAATCTTCACACCATCCCATGTACTGAATAGAAAGGGATAAAGAGTTGGCTTACAATCGCCACTTCACATAAATACAAGTTTATATAGAGTTGTTGTCCTATGGACTAAAACCCTCCGGTTTATATAGACACTGGAGGGGCTAGGGTTACACAAAGTCGGTTACAAGGGAGGAGATCTACATATCCGAATTGCCAAGCTTGCCTTCCACGCAAAGGAGAGTCCTATCCGGACACTAGACGAAGTCTTCAATCTTGTATCTTCATAGTCCTACAGTCCGGCCAAAGTATATAGTTCAGCTGTCCGAGGACCCCCTAATCCAGGGCTCCCTCAACGGTCCCGCATGGTGCTCTGGTTCAGACCAACACTTAGACAAGCACTGGCCGGGGGGTTAAAATAAAGATGACCCTCGGGAGCACGACTCCCAAGGGAAAAGTAGGTGGTGGTGAGGCAAATGGTAAAACCAAGGTTGGGCCTTGCTGGAGGAGTTTCATTCAAAGCGAACTGTCAAGGGGTTCCCATAACACCCAACCACGTAAGGAACACAAAAATCAAGGTACCGTTATGATGGAAACTAGGGCGAAAAGAGTGGAACAAAACACCAGGCATAAGGCCGAGCCTTCCACCCTTTACCAAGTATATAGATGCATTAATTAAAATAAGAGATATTATGTTATCCCAAGATATCCATGTTCCGAACATGGAACAAACTTTAGCTTCACCTGCAACTAGCAACGCTATAGGAGGGGCTGAGCAAAGCGGTAACATAGCCAAACAACGGTTTGCTAGGAAAGGTGGGTTAGAGGCTTAACATGGCAATATGGGAGGCATGATATAGCAAGTGGTAGGTATCGCGGCATGCCAATAGAGCGAACAACTAGCAAGCAAAGATAGAAGTGATTTCGAGGGTATGGTCATCTTGCCTGAGATCCCGCAAGGAAGAAGAACGAGTACATGAAGAAGACAAACGGACGGAGTCAAATGAATCCTCACAAACGTGACATTATCGGAACCAACCCGAAGAAGCAACACCGGAAAGAAGCAAACCATCATGGTAAACAACCATCACATAATCATGGCATGATGCACAACCAAGTATGATGCATCTCCGGTTTAATGAGACACGGCATGGCAAAGTGCACAAACAAACCTACAAATTAAGTGCAGCTCAATATGCAACGAGTTGCATATTGACGGAACACCACATGTCTTATTTAGTTCTCTCCCTTTTAGGTACCCAACAATATTAAATGTTGTTAAACATGGCAAGAGATGAAGCATAATAAAACTACCTATCTAGGCAAGTTTAAATGAGGCCGAAACAACAAGCAAACAAGTCCGGAAAATCCTCATGTGCACATTTTAGATTTGGTACTGTTATGCCCTAAACCATATTTTAGAGTTGTCAAACATGCAAAGCAAGTACACCATGTTAAACTAGGCATTTTTCTACCCCATTTAAATATAAAGTTTGTTAGGTTTGGAGCTACGGTTATTTAGTTATGAAATAAAGCATTTTAGCATGGCAAGATAGCAAAACAAAGCAAACAACAAGTTTAAACATTTCTAACATGCATGAAAGTTGGACATTATGAAACTAGATGAAATTCTAGTCATTTTTCATATATAAAACATTTTAATCCGATGCACAGTTGTGGAGTTATTAAATGCATGAAGCATAGGGACTTTTCTGTAAAACTGTTGTCTCTGGAATAAAGTCTAAATTCGCTGGAACAGGAAAAAAATGTCACGGGACGAATCAAGAGGCTAGCCCAATAGATGGACAAAAAAACAAGAGGAGGGCGCTGGGGTGTGCTCACACTGGGCCTGGCCCGGTCAGTGGAACAGGGCGGCGGATCTGGCGGCCCACGGCGATGGCAAAGCAGATGAGGGCGCTGGGCCTTGCAGGTCTGGGCCGCAGGGAGGCTGCAGTGGGCCAACCCACGAAGGCAAGGCGAAGGCATGGCCACGAACGCGAAGAGGAAGCCCTCGTCCTCTGCTTGCACGAGGACGAGGCAGGAGGTCAACGCGCCGGCGACCGGCGACGGGACGGCGCTCCAGTGGAAGGGCTGACCCGTAGACGGCGGGGAAGGGTAGATCCGGCGATGGGGGTCCCAGATCCAGCCGGGGGAGGGGTCGGTGACGTGGCAACGACGGCGTCTGCGAGCACGGCGATGACATTCATGGCGGCGAAGGCTTTCTGCGAGAGAGAGAGAGAGAGAGAGAGAGAGAGAGAGAGAGAGAGAGAGCTAGTGCGGCAGGGGAGAAGAAGGGCGGCGAGGTCGGGGCTCACCGTGGCAGCGGTGGTCGCCTGCGGGAGGCCAGGCGGCGGAGACGCGAGGGAGGGGAGATCATAGCTCTCCCGATCCGGATCAGAGGCGGCGGAGCGCGTGCTGGTCGGGCATGAGCGGCGGCGGGGTTCGGCCCGAGTTCAGCCCATGACGGGTCGGTTGCGGGCTTCGGCGGGCCCAGTGCTGTGGAGGCGTGGGGAGGCGACGTGGCTGGCTACGGTTGGCCGAGCCGGCGGCTCAAGCGGTGGCGCGACCTGTGGGACGGTGCTAAGTGGCGGGAGGTGGCTGGGGCGGCGCTGAAAACAAGAGGGCGGCGGCTAGAGGATAAGGGAGAGGCTAGGGGCACCCAAAATGGCAAGGGAAGGGGTTTAAATAGGCAGGGGGTCTAGGTTAGGGTTAGGAGGGGGTTTGTAGGGGGTTTTGGACTATTCGATCGCCATCGGATGGCTCCGGAGTGGAGAGGGATTAGGTGAAAGATTAGTGGGCTGTGTAGATGGGTTGGGCTGAGAGGAAAGGAAAGAAGGAAGCCCGACAACCGTTTCCGGAGACCGAAAACGTCCGACGTTTTGACCGGCTACCATTGCCGCTATATTTATTCGTAGGGGCATCAAACAGACTCCGAATGCGATGAAACTTGGCAGGCGGCCTACTGACAACATAACAACACCGCATGCCAACTTTCAACCCATTCAGAGAACATTTTCCAGCCACTTATAAAACACTATTTCGGACATGCCGCGGGCGCGCGCAATTGTGTCTGGGCTGAGAACGGACAACGGAAGGAACTGGGAGAACCCGGACGAATGCAAGTTTTGAAAACATGAAGATGCAATGCACATTATGACAAGGCAAAATGCAACACGCAAGCAAATGACATGGCAAAGACCGCGAATAACTGGAAGACACCTGGCGCAACGGTCTCAGGGCGTTACAACACTCCACCACTATGAGAGGATCTCGTCCCGAGGTCTAGGATGGCACCGGGGAAAAACGGAAGAGGAAGGGGAAGAGGTAAAACTAAGTTGCTTCTTGGACAAACGAGTGAAACCACGAAGCTTGTGAGGTTGAACAAATTGAAAGAAAGAACACAACGAAGATGAACAAAGTTTAAAACACTCCGTTAGAGAAGAGGAACAAGGCACATTACCAGAACCTTGTAGGTTGAAAGACATAAGAAAAAAGGGTTGCAATGGACAAGAAGTACATGCAAGCACTCCGGTTGAAACGAGATGTACATGGAATGATAAAGATCAATTACGACAACACTCCGGTTGGAAATGGAAGGCAATAATATGAACTTGGCAAAATGAAAGCACTTGGATGAGACCCCGGTTAGAAGAGGAATGATAGCCACAACACTCTGGTTGAAACCAGATAGAGAAGGAATAAGAATGATATAATTTGGACAGCACTTTGACTGTAAATGGAAGGAATAAGAATCATGAACTTAATAAGATGAGAAGATACTTTATGAAATCAACAACACACTAACTCCGAAAATATTGAAAGAATGGCACAAGGGGTAAGAAAGATTTTAGACAGCACTCCGGTTGAGAAGGGAGGCAAAACTTGATAAGATGAGAGAACTTGAATGAAAACACGACACTCCGGTTGGATGGATAAGCAAAAGAAAAGAACATGATCTTTGACAAAAAAATGAGATGATGGGTCAAAGAGTGCAACATCACAATGCCTCCGGAAGAAATGAAAGAAATGAATTTACTGAAAGGAGGAAAACAAGATCTTAAAAGAGCACGCTTACACAAAATGCTAGAACGGAGTTGTTGGATTATCAACAAAGAAAGGATAAGCTTGTTGTGGCCTTACGGAAAACATCTCAAAATTATGAGGTGACAACCTGCCACTCACAGGAAAAAGATTTGATTGAGAGCACCAAAGAGATGACAAACTTCATCCACGAAGATGATAAAGATATAACTTGGATCATTGTTAAGCACCACAATAACAACATTCCTTAAGGAAGGCTATAGGTGAAATATAACCCAAGATAATTCCAATGAAGATATTGATGGGTTGCAAAGGATCTCATGAACGAATTAAAAATGATGGGTTTACAAAAATGACGTAGCACCACCTCAAAAGATAAGGTAGAACGAATTGCAAATCAGAATGCAAGATGAAGAATGCTTGAACTCCTCTAAACAAAACATGTGTTGAGCACCCTGTTTAATTTAGAGTATAGCTTGGCAGATCTTAACTCCGAGAGAAATCTTGAAGAACAACTGAAGAATGAAAGAAAGCCTTGACGAACCACCACGTAGAAACTCCATGAAGAACTCCGGTAATAAAAAGATGATAGAAAGAAAGAGAAGTTGAAAAAAACAAGATGAATCCTTGCAATGATTTAGATGAATCTTTGTGATGATATAGTTGAGAGATCTTGGAACTCCGGGAAAAGTATGAAGCACTTGAATCGAGAATTTACTCATCGTGAACAAACTCCGGAAGAATGAATCCGTCATTAGGATGAAGCAAGAATAAGAATTATGTTATGCGTATCCTTCACCAATTTAAATTGATGACAAGCAATGGATTGCATACAACTTATTCCGGCAGAAAGGATTGAGAGAGATATAGCGTAAACTCAATGAACCACTGGTAGGATTTTAAAGAACGAATGAATTGATATGGTAAGAAGGAAGAGAAATCTTGAATGAACCACCATAAGAATTGAAAAAGAACGTAGCAAAGGCACAATTTACTAGGAAGAATTGGAAAAAAAATGAAGATACTTGAGAGAATTTAGATACATGAGAACGAAGAGATCACGAGCTGATAAGAGAAAACTTGAATGATGCACCGGCGAGGAATAAGAGCTGAAAGCTGAGAATGAATACTTTTGAGATGATGGGCTCCGGAGAATCAAACTGAAAAGACTCCTGAAATGCTCCGGATGGGTGAAAAGTATTCTCACAATCGAAACAATGATGAGAGGATGGCATAAAGCTAGCACCATGAATCTTTGAGAGAACGGATAAGATTTGGAGGAAAAACCCTTCTTCGGTCTTAAAATGTTGAAAAGGATGATGAGAAACACCACCATGAATTGTTGAGATACTCCGGGATGAAAATTAGAAAGATTGAACCGACGATGAAATAATTTGGAAGATCTTGGAGAAATACATTTGAATGATGACAATTCATTCTTACGTCAAACTTTGAAATGAATTTGAGAATAACTCCAGAAGAATTAGAAGAGTCGGGTAAGATCCTGGGAAAAGACCTGTGGGTTAGGGCCCACTCAAAAGATACACCATTGAATGATTACTTTAAAAGGAGATTGCACCGGTTGAATTAAATGGCTTGAATGAGATAACATCCTCGAAAGAGCTTGAACGAATGCAGAGCGGAAAACACGAATCTCCTAAGATATCTTCAGCACTCCGGAACATTTGAATAGTGAAAAGTGGATGATTAAGAGGTGCACCGGTATGAGAAAACATTTGAAATGACGAAAAGAATATGCTCAACACCAAAGCCTGAATTCAATCCACCAGAGAAGAAAAAGAATGAAGAATGGCGGACTAGAAGCTCCGTTAGAATCTTCATGAGAATCACCGGGTAAGAACATTGACGGAAAAGAATGGAGAGACTTCACATGAAAAAAATGGATACTTGATTAAGATATATGAGTCCTTGAAGAAAAGAAAGGGTGGGAGGGTGGGAAAAACAAAGACAACTTGGGATGGATGAAACAAACAACGTTGAGAAGACTTGAGTTGATCTTGCGGATGTTGAAAAAGATCGGATCCACTTGAAGAGAGACGCACCGGTTCAGAAGAAATTGGGATGGCAAACTCAAAGATCAAGAAGGATTAGTATTCACATAGATATATGAGAATACCGCTTAGGAAAGGTATGGAATCAACACTTGACATTGAAGCAACTTGAATACCACAATCAAAACAAAAACAAAGGATTGGCTTAGAAAATAAGCCGGAAACAAACATATGATAGATCCCATATCGTATCATGTGTCTGTTGGAAAGAATTCCTACGTGATACTTGAATTCCCACTTATAAACTCCCGAAACTTTCTGGTTATGCAATCAGGTGTTGGGGATACAGGGGAAGCATAATATCTCACCCAAACTAACAATACCTACATCCAACTGTACCCATCCTTCAACACATAACCAAGAAAACTTCGGAAATCGTGTACCTCAACCTTCGAAAAGCATCCGTTATACGAGTTATGGCAATACTCCCGAACTCCCATCCCAGTACTGGGTGGCGTCGAGGTTATCTCACCAACAACTACATAAAGGAGATTTTCGATGTCGGCGAACTCAGGTATTCCAGAACTGCAATGATAAAATTGTGACAACAACACCTCAGAGCTCAACTCCCTGGGACACTGCCACAACCCCTAAATGTTAGGAGGCACCAAGAACAATGTTCTCGTCACAAAACTATCGGAATGATTCCAAGATACCCGCGTGATCCTAAAAAAAATTCGTGAAATTTGAGGAGAGAAGAGTCAAAACTTCTACGTCAGGAGGCCTCACCAGAGCGACGAAGGGACTGAGGAGTAAAAAGAATCCTACTCTCCGATATATATAATCCTAAGACTCAAAAACATTTTGTTTTAGACTCAACAACGTCAGCGATTCGATCCAGCAGGGGGCTCCTAAGTCGGGGATGGCTCTGATTACCAACTTGTAACACCCACAGTGCGGCTATATCTCCCACATGTCGGGGCACGACTTAGAGGCATAGCCGCATGGTAGGTTTGTCTCAAGAGGGGTAATCTTCACACAATCCCATGTACTGAATAGAAAGGGATAAAGAGTTGGCTTACAATCGCCACTTCACACAAATACAAGTTAGACATACATCATCCAAATTACAAACAAGGTCCGACTACAAAACCAAAATAAAAGAAGGCAACCCCAAATGCTAGATCCCCGATCGTCCCAGCTGGGCTCCACTACTGATCAACTGGAAATGAAACAACACAACGAACACGAGCTTCATCAAGCTCCCACTTGAGCTAGGTTGCGTCATCTGCACTGGTATCATCGGCACCTGCAACTGTTTGGAAGTATCTGTGAGCCACGAGGACTCAGCAATCTCACACCAGTGAGATGAAGACTATTTAAGCTTAAGGGTAGGAAAGGGTAGTGAGGTGGAGCTGCAGCAATCACTAAGCATATATGGTGGCTAACATACGCAAATAAGAGCGAGAAGAGAAGCAACACGACGGTCATGAACTAGAAGTGATCAAGAAGTGATCCTGAAACTACTTACATCCAAACATAACACAAGAATCGTGTTCACTTCCTGGACTCCGCCGAGAAGAGACCATCACGGCTACACATGCGGTTGATGCATTTTAATTAAGTTAAGTGTCAAGTTCTCTACAACCGAACATTAACAAATTCCCATCTGCCCATAACCGCGGGCACGACTTTCGAAAGTTTAAAACCCTACAGGGGTGTCCCAACTTAGCCCATCACAAGCTCTCATGGTCAACGAAGGATATTCCTTCTCGCAGGAAGAACCGATCAGACTCGGAATCCCGGTTACAAGACAATTCGACAATGGTAAAACAAGACCAGGAAGACCGCCCGATGTGCTGACATCCCAATAGGAGTTGCACATATCTCGTTCTCAGGGCAACATCGGATAAGCTAAGCGTATAGGTACCAGAATAACCCAAGTTGCCAAGGGACAATTTTCGGTGTCAAAACCAGCGGATATCGGGTAGGGGGTCCCGAACTGTGCGTCTAAGGCGGATGGTAACAGGAGGCGGGGGACACAATGTTTACCCAGGTTCGGGCCCTCTCGATGGAGGTAATACCCTACTTCCTGCTTGATTGATCTTGATGATATGAGTATTACAAGAGTTGATCTACCATGAGATCGGAGAGGCTAAACCCTAGAAGCTAGCCTATGGTATGATTGTTGTTGTCCTACGGACTAAAACCCTCAGGTTTATATAGACACCAAAGGGCTAGGGTTACACAGAGTCGGTTACAAGGGAGGAGATCTACATATCCGAATTGCCAAGCTTTCCTTCCACGGAAAGGAGAGTCCCATCTGGACACGGGACGAAGTCTTCAATCTTGTATCTTCATAGTCCTACAGTCCGGCCAAAGTATATAGTCCGTATGTCCGAGGACCCCCTAATCTAGGACTCCCTCAGTAGCCCCTGAACCAGGCTTCAATGACGATGAGTCCGGTGCGCAGATTGTCTTCGGCATTACAAGGCGGGTTCTCCTCCAAATCCCGAGTACCTGTCGTAATGAGTTGTGTCCGGCCTCCCATGAATTTTGCACTCCTCGGCTTCTGTGCCTTAATAATGGCTATCTTCAATGTGTCGAGCGAATGCGAGAGGTCGGGGTGTTTTTACATTTACCACCCTAACCAGGTAGATGAATCGACTATTTAAATAGTCGGGGATCTTCATATCTAGATCACACCACCTTCCTACAGCGAGTATCCATCAGAGCGTGCCCGAAAAAGTATGTTCCATCATGGCCGGCCACCAGAGCTCCTCCTCTCGCCCCCATAGCCCTAAGCCAGGTAGTTGGGAGAAGTGTTCTATTCCCCATAGCCAACTAGTAGAGTTGCAGACCCAGGGGTTTCTCCCTCCTGCGTACATGGTCCCCGTCCGAGCCGGGCTAGCCACTTATAATGGCGGGGAGCAAGCGGAAAGCTTTCCCAACCCATCCATGGGGGAGCGGGTATGCCTCATCCCTTATTTATTGAGGGGACTCGGATTTCCAATCCATCCATTCCTCCATGGGCTCCTGGAGTTCTATGGCCTCCAGTTGCATAACTTTACTCCCGCCTCTATATTACACATCGCAGGCTACGTTGCCCTTTGTGAGCTGTTTCTGGGCTGTGAAGCTCATTTCGAGCTATGGCAGAGGCTATTCTGCCTCGTGCCCCGTACACAGAAGGGGTCAATATTTCAAGTGGGCGGAGCCGAAATATGGCGCGTCGCCGGGACCTGATACCTGTCCAGTACTCCGAAGAAGACATCCGAAGACTGGCCTTCGGAGTGGTTTTATATGGAGGACGTTCCCCTCCCGGACCCTATTCGGATGGGCCTTCCTGAGTTCAACAATGCCCCTTTGAAGAAACGCCGTAGCTGGCGCCCTCGGAGTCCCGAGGAGGAAGATAACAGAGAGGTCCTTTACCTGATGAGCCGGATAAAGACACTGGCCGAATTAGGACTGACAATAATCGAGGTTATGTCAATATGTATAATGCTGGGGGTGCAGCCACTTCAATATCGGGGACAACCCATGTGGCACTTCAATGGAGAAGACGATGCCACCCGCTGGAGCCGTAAAGGTCCGGACTCCGCTGCCGCTCTGGCGAAAATACTATCCGATTTATATTAGGGAGAGGAAGAGGAGTTCATCCGTATTAAGCCACGGGACGGATTCTCCATGTACAACCCCCCAAACTAGGTGAGTTGCTGCTTTTTACTCCAAACCTTCCTGCTTTCTTGGTCATAAATATTTACCTTGCTATTTCATAGTAGGAACTACGAAAAGATGTGAGGGAGATTCACAACCCATCTCCACAGCCAGAGGACCCTGATCGGGCCCTCGATCCCGGACTCGAAGAAGATCCAGACATATTCGTGGAGCTCATCGACATGACGTTTTACGAGTTAAGCTGCGACGGTGCCTTGGTGGCCATCACCGCCGATTATCCTGGAGTGCTCCCTGCATCGCATGTAAGTAAAACCGGAGTCCCAACTTCCGAGAAGGATCCCCTTTTTCACACTTCACCCACTGCACACATATGGTGTCTTGCAGGGAAGGCCCTCGGGACGCCATGCCGAACCCGCAGTGACTCACCAACAAGGGGCACCGAAACCGGGTAGTCTTAAAAGGAAGGCGGTCAAGACTGAGATGTCGTCGCAGAGGTATGAAAAAGAACCCTGCTCCATGGTTATTGTCTTTAAAATATAATAACATTTGTGGTTAAAACCAGGAAAAATGCTCGCTGGACCGTATCCGGAGAGCCTGTCGGCCATGCCTCCACCAGTCGGGCTCCAGAGCTGGACTTGGAGACAAATGCTAACGTGGGGACAACGTCGAATATTCATCCTACTGCGGATGCGGATTGGCTGTCCGCCACAAATTCCGAAGTGGAGAGTGCCATGAAGCACAGGCGTCGCCGGGCCGTACTCCACGACCCCGGTTTTTCTGAAGAGGCGTTTGATGCCTTCAACTCAGGGGACACGTACATCCGAGCTGCTCAAAATGGTCTTGCTAGAGCCACCGACCAGTATGTAAAGGATATACGGGTAAGAAAATCTGATAATTATATATATACCAGTAGCCCCTGAGACTTGAAACAGATGGAGCAACTGATTTAAGGATCATTATTTGCATAGGTTCTTACTGAGAAGAGTACCCAGTTGTCTCAAGAGCTGGAGGAGTGCAAAGCCCAGCTACGGGCCGCACTTGCCAAAATGGAGGAGTCCCAGAAGGCCCCATCTGGTAACACTTGTTCCTATCGAAAAGAAGGAGATGTACTACTTAATATTTGGCTTGCATGTTAATCTAATCAATAGATTTTGCAGATGATCCCGGAGTGAATCCGGAGGAGCAACATGCTCAACGACAGCTGAAGACTAGCGAGCGCGTGCTTACACAAGTAAGGCGGGAGAAAAACGATCTCCAAGATGCCAATACCCGGCTGGATGTTGAACTGAAAGATGTTCGGGCCCAGCTGGCTGACTCTGTAAAGGAGAATAAAAGGCTTCGATGCGGCATTTTCAGTAAGTGCTTGAGCGAACTTCTATATAGTTCGGCGAAGAAACCAGCTAACAGAGCTATATCTGTAGGTATGCTGACGGTCCATCCCGAAGAGGAGATGCCTGGGTCTGCAGGAGATCTTCTGCCAGAGCTCTCACAACTGCACGAACAAGTTCAGCAGGTGATGCAGGACCTTGTCTAGGCCTTGTGGCCATCCACCTCCCTGCCAGGAGGCATGGGGGAGCTTGTAGAGATACTCAAGGGAGCGCGGCGGCGCTTCCAATTATGGAAGATATCTGCCTGTCGACAAGGTGCGAGGGAAGCCTGGGCCATGGTGAAGACTCGATACACCAAGGCTGACCCGAACCATATGGCCGAGGTCGTACCTATAGAGCCTGATGGAAAAGAGATCCCCATCAGCTTGGTGTATGACCAGGTGAAATTAGCTGCAAAGTATTCCCAACAGGATTGTAGGCTAGACAGCCTGTTGGATGGTATAGAAGAAGAATTTAGTCAGTCTAAGTGACTATGTACTTCGAGTGACATATATTGTCCCTAGCCGGATTGTAAATCATTTGTCATGGCGGACCTTTTCGCTTTGACCTCCAGACCCGACAGTCTGGAGTGTATCCGAATACCCACTCAGTTATGTAAAAACCTGGGTACATGTGGAAACCAGGCATAGGGGTCATAAGTGCTTGAACAGACAAGTACCCAACTAGTTATGTTATATTACATGGATAGTAAGAAACATCTTCGAGGGAGAATAGTTCCGTTAAGGGTTCCTTTCCCTAGGTACACATGCATTAATGTGCATGTCCGAACTGCGACAAGAGATGCAGGATATAAACATCTGGGGATATGTATTTTAATGAGTAAAAAAGTCATCCTTTGTTCGCCGACCGAATATTCCCTTAAGAACGCTAGCTTTCGGCTTCACCCAGTCTGAGGTACACGCCCGGCTGACCCAGCAGTAACAATCGCAGAGGTGCTCCCCTTATGCCCTAGCCGAATTAGCGGGAACGTAGGGCATAAACACAAGAGCCAGGGAACCCAGCTTGGCCAAAACTTAAGTCATATTGATGCATATAATGACAAAGAAAAGGTGCATGTGTAAAAATAACACATGTGCGGCAGGCATAGAGCCCGGATCATAATTATATTAAGCTTCTGTATAAGAAGCCCCCAGGTATATGAGCGCGCTTAACGCGTACAAATTTGTGCAGTCCCGACACATTTTGACCTTTGAAGGTCGCGAAGAAAAGGAAGAAAGACAGAAAAATATAGATAACGAATATATATAAAAAATGACAGAGGTCAGGAGACGAACACATAGTCCGGCGCTAGGCGTAGAACCTTCGGAGTCTGGCCTCGTTCCATGGTTTTGGCTTGAGTCGATTATCCAATGCATCCCGCAGCCGGTACGCTCCACCGGTCTGAACTTTGTCAATAACAAAGGGACCTTCCCATTTGGGTTTGAGCTTGTCCTTTTTCTTCTCTGGTAGGTGTAGAACGAGTTCGCCAACATTATAAGTTTTGGCCCGTACTTCTATGCTTTGATATCATCGAGCCTGTTGTTGATAGAATGTGGATCGGGCTTTTTCCACATCACGCTCCTCCTCCAGGGCGTCCAAACTGTCCTGCCGATCTAGCTCGGCTTCTTTTTCTTTGTACATGCGTACGCGAGGTGAGTCATGAATGATGTCGCAGGGCAGTACCGCCTCTGCGCCGTACACCATAAAGAAAGGTGTGTATCTGGTAGTGCGATTTGGCATGGTCCGCAGCCCCCATAGTACGGAGTCGAGCTCCTCGACCCAGTGCATATCTGATTCCTTCAAGGACTGCACTAATCTGGGTTTAATGCCGCTCATTATAAGATCATTTGCTCATTCGACTTGACCATTAGTTTGAGGGTGGTAGACGGATGCATAATCGAGCTTAATGCCCATTTTGCTGCACCAAGTTTTTACCTCATCGGCTGTGAAGTACGGGCCATTATCAGTGCTGATACTGTGGGGGACACCGTACCAGTGTACAACCCCGAATATGAAATCTATCACTGGTCCGGATTCAGCTGTTTTAACTAGTTTGGCCTCTATCCATTTGGTGAATTTATCCACCATGACCAATAGGTACTTTTTCTTATGGCTTCCTCCTTTAAGGGGTCTAACCATATCAAGCCCCCAGACCGCAAAGGGCCAAGTAATGGGGATTGTTTGGAGAGCGGTAGGTGGCATATGGCTTTGGTTTGCAAAGAGCTGGCAACTGACACAATGTTGAACGATGTCCTGTGCGTCTGCTCGAGCTGTCGGCCAGTAGAAAGTTGTACGGAAGGCCTTACTTACAAGGGCCCGAGCTGCGGCGTGACGGCCGCCGAGTCCAGCATGAATTTCTCCCAAAAGTTGTCATCCTTCCTCCTTGGAGATGCACCTTTGCAGTACTTCGGTAGCGCTTTTCTTATAAAGCTCTCCCTCGTGGACCTTGTAGGCTTTAGACCACCGCACAATGCAACGTGCCTCATTTTGGTCCTTAGGGAGTTCTTGCCTATTTAGGTCAGCCAAGAAGGGTTCTGTCCACGGGGCGATGACAGCCATAATCACGTGGGCCGAAGGTGTTATCTCGGTGGCGGAGCCTCCGATTACGTCAGAGTGTTTGAGGTCTGGTGTTGTGGACGGATCCGGACTATTGTTGTCGGTCTCCCCTTCCCACACCACGGATGGCTTAAACAGCCTTTCCAGGAAGATATTCGGTGGGACAGGGTCGCGCTTAGCGCCGATTCAGGCGAGGATATCTGCCACTTGATTGTTTTCTCTGACCACATGGTGGAATTCGAGCCCCTCGAATCGAGCTAACATTTTGAGGATGGCATTGCGATAAGCCGCCATTTTTGGGTCCTTGGCATCAAAATCTCCATTTATTTGAGATATTGCGAGGTTCGAGTCCCCACACACCTCTAGGCGTTGAATGCCCATGGAGACTGCCATCCGGAGACCATGCAATAGGGCCTCATATTCGGCTGCGTTGTTTGAGTCTGTGTATAATATTTTGAGTACGTGTTGGACTGTATCTCTGGTTGGGGATGTTAGTGTTGGGGAACGCAGTAATTTCAAAAAAAATTCCTACGCACACGCAGGATCATGGTGATGCATAGCAACAAGAGGGGAGAGTGTGATCTACGTACCCTTGTAGATCGACAACAGAAGCGTTATCACAACGTGGTTGATGTAGTCGTACATCTTCATGGCCCGACCGATCAAGCACCGAAACTACGGCACCTCCGAGTTCTAGCACATGTTCAGCTCGATGACGATCCCCAGACTCCGATCCAGCAAAGTGTCGGGGAAGAGTTCCGTCAGCACGACAGCGTGGTGACGATCTTGATGTACAACTGTCACAGGGCTTCACCTAAGCACCGCTACAATATTATCGAGGACTATGGTGGAAGGGGGCACCGCACACGGCTAAGAATATGATCACGTGGATCAACTTGTGTGTCTAGGGGTGCCCCCTGCCTCCGTATATAAAGGATCAAAGGGGGGGTGCGGCCGGCCAGGAGAGGGCGCGCCAGGAGGAGTCCTACTCCCTCCGGGAGTAGGATTCCCCCCTTTCCTAGTTGGAATAGGATTCGGGAGGGGAAAGAGGAGAGAGAGAAGGAAGGGGGGGCGCCGGCCCCCTCTCCTTGTCCTATTCGGACTAGGGGGGCGCGCGGCCCAGCCCTGGCCACCTCTCCTCTCTTACACTAAAGCCCACTAAGGCCCATATACCTCCCGGGGGGTTCCGGTAACCTCCCGGTACTCCGGTAAAATCCCGATTTCACCCGGAACACTTCCAATATCTAAATATAGGCTTCCAATATATCAATCTTTATGTCTTGACAATTTCGAGACTCCTCGTCATGTCCGTGATCACATCCGAGACTCCGAACAAACTTCGGTACATCAAAATGCATAAACTCATAATATAACTGTCATCAAAACCTTAAGCATGCGGACCCTATGGGTTCGAGAACAATGTAGACATGACCAAGACACGTCTCCGGTAAATAACCAATAGCAGAACCTGGATGCTCATATTGGCTCATACATATTCTAGGAAGATCTTTTATCGGTCAGACCGCATAACAACATACGTTGTTCCCTTTGTCATCGGTATGTTACTTGCCCGAGATTCGATCGTCGGTATCTCAATACCTAGTTCAATCTCGTTACCGGCAAGTCTCTTTACTCGTTCTGTAATACATCATCTCACAACTAACTCATTAGTTGCAATGCCTGCAAGGCTTATGTGATGTGCATTACCGAGAGGGCCCAGAGATACCTCTCCGACAATCGGAGTGACAAATCCTAATCTCGAAATACGCCAACCCAACATGCACCTTTGGAGACACCTGTAGAGAACCTTTATAATCACCCAGTTACGTTGTGACGTTTGGTAGCACACAAAGTGTTCCTCCGGTAAACGGGAGTTGCATAATCTCATAGTCATAGGAACATGTATAAGTCATGAAGAAAGCAATAGCAACATACTAAACGATCGGGTGCTAAGCTAATGGAATGGGTCATGTCAATCAGATCATTCACCTAATGATGTGATCCCATTAATCAAATAACAACTCTTTGTCCATGGTTAGGAAACATAACCATCTTTGATTAACGAGCTAGTCAAGTAGAGGCATACTAGTGACACTCTGTTTGTCTATGTATTCACACATGTATTATGTTTCCGGTTAATACAATTCTAGCATGAATAATAAACATTTATCATGATATAAGGAAATAAATAATAACTTTATTATTGCCTCTAGGGCATATTTCCTTCAGTCTCCCACTTGCACTAGAGTCAATAATCTAGATTACGCAGTAATGATTCTAACACCCATGGAGCCTTGGTGCTGATCATGTTTTGCTCGTGGAAGAGGCTTAGTCAATAGGTCTGCTACATTCAGATCCGTATGTATCTTGCAAATCTCTATGTCTCCCACCTGGACTAGATCCCGGATGGAATTGAAGTGTCTCTTGATGTGCTTGGTTCTCTTGTGAAATCTGGAATCCTTTGCCAAGGCAATTGCACCAGTATTGTCACAAAAGATTTTCATTGGACCCGATGCACTAGGTATGACACCTAGATCGGATATGAACTCCTTCATCCAGACTCCTTCATTTGTTGCTTCCGAAGCAGCTATGTATTCCGCTTCACACGTAGATCCCGCCACGACGCTTTGTTTAGAACTGCACCAACTAACAGCTCCACCATTTAATGTAAACACATATCCGGTTTGCGATTTAGAATCGTCCGGATCAGTGTCAAAGCTTGCATCGATGTAACCATTTACGATTAGCTCTTTGTCACCTCCATAAACGAGAAACATATCCTTAGTCCTTTTCAGGTATTTTAGGATGTTCTTGACCGCTGTCCAATGATTCACTCCTGGATTACTTTGGTACCTCCCTGCTAGACTTATAGCAAGGCACACATCAGGTCTGGTACACAACATTGCATACATGATAGAGCCTATGGCTGAAGCATAGGGAACATCTTTCATTTTCTCTCTATCTTCTGCAGTGGTCGGGCATTGAGTCTGACTCAACTTCACACCTTGTAACACAGGCAAGAACCCTTTCTTTGCTTGATCCATTTTGAACTTCTTCAAAACTTTGTCAAGGTATGTGCTTTGTGAAAGTCCAATTAAGCGTCTTGATCTATCTCTATAGATCTTAATGCCTAATATGTAAGCAGCTTCACCGAGGTCTTTCATTGAAAAACTCTTATTCAAGTATCCCTTTATGCTATCCAGAAATTCTATATCATTTCCAATTAGTAATATGTCATCCACATATAATATCAGAAATGCTACAGAGCTCCCACTCACTTTCTTGTAAATACAGGCTTCTCCAAAAGTCTGTATAAAACCAAATGCTTCGATCACACTATCAAAGCATTTATTCCAACTCCAAGAGGCTTGCACCAGTCCATAAATGGATCGCTGGAGCTTGCACACTTTGTTAGCTCCCTTTGGATCGACAAAACCTTCTGGTTGCATCATATACAACTCTTCTTCCAGAAATCCATTCAGGAATGCAGTTTTTACATCCATTTGCCAAATTTCATAATCATAAAATGCGGCAATTGCTAACATGATTCGGACAGACTTAAGCATCGCTACGGGTGAGAAGGTCTCATCGTAGTCAATCCCTTGAACTTGCCGAAAACCTTTTGCGACAAGTCAAGCTTTGTAGACAGTAATATTACCGTCAGCGTCAGTCTTCTTCTTGAAGATCCATTTATTCTCAATTGCTTGCCGATCAGTGGGCAAGTCAACCAAAGTCCATAATTTGTTCTCATACATGGATCCCATCTCAGATTTCATGGCTTCAAGCCATTTTGCGGAATCTGAGCTCACCATCGCTTCTTCATAGTTCGTAGGTTCATCATGATCTAGTAGCATGACTTCCAAAACAGGGTTGCCGTACCACTCTGGTGCGGATCTCACTCTGGTTGATCTACGAGGTTCAGTAGTATCTTGTTCTGAAGTTTCATGATCATCATCATTAGCTTCCTCACTAATTGGTGTAGGTGTCACAGAAACAGGTTTCTGTAATGTACTACTTTCCAATAAGGGAGTAGGTACAGTTACCTCGTCAAGTTCTACTTTCCTCCCACTCACTTCTTTCGAGAGAAACTCCTTCTCCAGAAAGTTTCCGAATTTAGCAACAAAAGTCTTGCCTTCGGATCTGTGATAGAAGGTGTATCCAATAGTTTCCTTTGGATATCCTATGAAGACACATTTCTCCGATTTGGGTTCGAGCTTATCAGGTTGAAGCTTTTTCACATAAGCATCGCAGCCCCAAACTTTCAGAAACGACAACTTCGGTTTCTTGCCAAACCACAGTTCATAAGGTGTCGTCTCAACGGATTTTGATGGTGCCCTATTTAACGTGAATGCGGCCGTCTCTAGAGCTTATCCCCAAAACGATAGCGGTAAATCAGTAAGAGACATCATAGATCGTACCATATCTAGTAAAGTACGATTACGACGTTCGGACACACCATTACGCTGTGGTGTTCCGGGTGGCGTGAGTTGCGAAACTATTCCACATTGTTTCAAATGTACACCAAACTCGTAACTCAAATATTCTCCTCCACGGTTAGATTGTAGGAATTTTATTTTCTTGTTACGATGATTTTCAACTTCACTCTGAAATTCCTTGAACTTTTCAAATGTTTCAGACTTGTGTTTCATTAAGTAGATATACCCATATCTGCTTAAGTCATCTGTGAAGGTGAGAAAATAACGATATCCGCCACGAGCCTCAACATTCATCGGACCACATACATCTGTATGGATGATTTCTAACAAATCTGTTGCTCTCTCCATAGTACCGGAGAACGGTGTTTTTGTCATCTTACCCATAAGGCACGGTTCGCAAGTACCAAGTGATTCATAATCAAGTGGTTCCAAAAGCCCATCAGTATGGAGTTTCTTCATGCGCTTTATACCGATATGACCTAAACGGCAGTGCCACAAATAAGTTGCACTATCATTATCAACTCTGCATCTTTTGGTTTCAACACTATGAATATGTGTGTCACTACTATCGAGATTTAATAAGAATAGACGACTCTTTAAGGGTGCATGACCATAAAAGATATTACTCATGTAAATAGAACAACCATTATTCTCTGATTTAAATGAATAACCGTCTCGCATCAAACAAGATCCAGATATAATGTTCATGCTTAACGTTGGCACCAAATAACAATTATTTAGGTCTAATATTAATCCCGAAGGTAGATGTAGAGGTAGCGTGCCGACTGTGATCACATCGACTTTGGAACCATTTCCCACGTGCATCGTCACCTCGTCCTTAGCCAATCTTCGCTTAATCCGTAGTCCCTATTTCGAGTTGCAAATATTAGCAACAGAACCAGTATCAAATACCCAGGTGCTACTGCGAGCATTAGTAAGGTACACATCAATAACATGTATATCACATATACCTTTGTTCACCTTGCCATCCTTCTTATCCGCCAAATACTTGAGGCAGTTCCGCTTCCAGTGACCAGTCTGCTTGCAGTAGAAGCACTCAGTTTCAGGCTTAGGTCCAGGTTTGGGTTTCTTCTCTTGAGCAGCAACTTGCTTGCTGTTCTTTTTGAAGTTCCCCTTCTTCTTCCCTTTGCCCTTTTTCTTGAAACTAGTGGTCTTGTTGACCATCAACACTTGATGCTCCTTCTTGATTTCTACCTCCACAGCTTTCAGCATTGCGAAGAGCTCGGGAATAGTCTTATTCATCCCTTGCATATTATAGTTCATCACGAAGCTCTTGTAGCTTGGTGGCAGTGATTGGAGAATTCTATCAATGACGCAATCATCTGGAAGATTAACTCCCAATTGAATCAAGTGATTATTATACCCAGACATTTTGAGTATATGCTCACTGACAGAACTGTTCTCCTCCATCTTGCAGCTATAGAACTTATTGGAGACTTCATATCTCTCAATCCGGGCATTTGCTTGAAATATTAACTTCAACTCTTGGAACATCTCATATGCTCCGTGACGTTCAAAACGTCGTTGAAGTCCCGATTCTAAGCCATAAAGCATGGCACATTGAACTATCGAGTAGTCATCAGCTTTGCTTTGCCAGATGTTCAGAACATCTGGTGTTGCTCCAGCAGCAGTCCTGGCACCCAGTGGTGCTTCCAGGACGTAATTCTTCTGTACAGCAATGAGGATAATCCTCAAGTTACGGACCCAGTCCGTGTAATTGCTACCATCATCTTTAAACTTTGCTTTCTCAAGGAACGCATTAAAATTCAACGGAAGAACAGCACGGGCCATCTATCTACAACCAAACATGAATAAGAAGGATACTATCAGGTACTAAGTTCATGATAAATTTAGGTTCAATTAATCATATTTCTTAAAGAACTCCCACTTAGATAGACATCCCTCTAATCCTTTAAGTGATTACGTGATCCAAATCAACTAAACCATGTCCGATCATCATGTGAGATGGAGCAGTTTCTTTGGTGAACATCACTATGTTGATCATATCTACTATATGATTCATGCTCGACCTTTCGTTCTCCGTGTTCCGAGGCCATATCTGTATATGCTTGGCTCGTCAAGTATAACCTGAGTATTCCGCGTGTGCAACTGTTTTGCACCCGTTGTATTTGAACGTAGAGCCTATCACACCCGATCATCATGTGGTGTCTCAGCACGAAGAACTTTCGCAACGGTGCATACTCAGGGAGAACACTTCTTGATAATTTAGTGAGAGATCATCTTATAATGCTACCGTTAATCAAAGCAAGATAAGATGCATAAAAGATAAACATCACATGCAATCAATATAAGTGATATGATATGGCCATCATCATCTTGTGCTTGTGATCTCCATCTTCGAAGCACCGTCGTGATCACCATCGTCATCGGCGCGACACCTTGATCTCCATCGTAGCATCGTTGTCGTCTCGCCAATCTTATGCTTCCACGACTATCGTTACCGCTTAGTGATAAAGTAAAGCATTACAGCACGATTGCATTGCATACAATAGAGCGACAACCATATGGCTCCTGCCAGTTGCCGATAACTCGGTTACAAAACATGATCATCTCATACAATAAAATTTAGCATCATGTCTTGACCATATCACATCACAACATGCCCTGCAAAAACAAGTTAGACATCCTCTACTTTGTTGTTGCATGTTTTACGTGGCTGCTACGGGTTTAAGCAAGAACCAATCTTACCTACGCATCAAAACCACAACGATAGTTTGTCAAGTTGGTGTTGTTTTAACCTTCGCAAGGACCGGGCGTAGCCACACTCGGTTCAACTAAAGTTGGAGAAACTTTCACCCGCTAGCCACCATTTTGCAAAGCACGTCGGGAGAACCGGTCTCGCGTAAGCGTACGCGTAATGTCGGTCCGGGCTGCTTCATCCAACAATACCGCCGAACCAAAGTATGACATGCTGGTAAGCAGTATGACTTATATCGCCCATAACTCACTTGTGTTCTACTCGTGCATATAACATCAACATATAAAACCTAGGCTCGGATGCCACTCTTGGGGAACGCAGTAATTTCAAAAAAATTCCTACGCACACGCAAGATCATGGTGATGCATAGCAACGAGAGGGGAGAGTGTGATCTACGTACCTTTGTAGATCGACAACGGAAGTGTTATCACAACGTGGTTGAGGTAGTCGTACGTCTTCACGGCCCGACCGATCAAGCACCGAAACTACGGCACCTCCGAGTTCTAGCACACGTTCAGCTCAATGACGATCCTCGGACTCCGATCCAGCAAAGTGTCGGGGAAGAGTTCCGTCAGCACGACAGCGTGGTGACGATCTTGATGTACAACTGTCACAGGGCTTCACCTAAGCACCGCTACAATATTATCGAGGACTATGGTGGAAGGGGGCACCGCACACGGCTAAGAATATGATCACGTGGATCAACTTGTGTGTCTAGGGGTGCCCCCTGCCTCCGTATATAAAGGATCAAAGGGGGGGTGCGGCCGGCCAGGAGAGGGCGTGCCAGGAGGAGTCCCACTCCCTCCGGGAGTAGGATTCCCCTCCTTTCCTAGTTGGAATAGGATTCGAGAGGGGAAAGAGGAGAGAGAGAAGGAAGGGAGGCGTCGGCCCCCTCTCCTTGTCCTATTTGGACTAGGGGGGCGCGCAGCCCAGCCCTGGCCACCTCTCCTCTCTTCCACTAAAGCCCACTAAGGCCCATATACCTCCCGGGGGGTTCCGGTAACCTCCCGGTACTCCAGTAAAATCCTGATTTCACCCGGAACACTTCTGATATCCAAATATAGGCTTCCAATATATCAATCTTTATGTCTCGACCATTTCGAGACTCCTCGTCATGTCCGTGATCACATCCGGGACTCTGAACAAACTTTGATACATCAAAATGCATAAACTCATAATATAACTGTCATCGAAACCTTAAGCGTGCGGACCCTACGGGTTCGAGAACAATGTAGACATGACCGAGACACGTCTCCGGTAAATAACCAATAGCGAAACCTGGATGCTCATATTGGCTCCTACATATTCTACGAAGATCTTTTATCGGTCAGACCGAATAACAACATACGTTGTTCCCTTTGTCATCGGTATGTTACTTGCCCGAGATTCGATCGTCGGTGTCTCAATACCTAGTTCAATCTCGTTACCAGCAAGTCTCTTTACTCGTTCCATAATACATCATCTCACAACTAACTCATTAGTTGCAATGCTTGCAAGGCTTATGTGATGTGCATTACCGAGAGGGCCCAGAGATACCTCTCCGACAATCGGAGTGACAAATCCTAATCTCGAAATACGCCAACCCAACATGCACCTTTGGAGACACCTGTAGAGCACCTTTATAATCACCCAGTTACGTTGTGACGTTTGGTAGCACACAAAGTGTTCCTCCGGTAAACGGGAGTTGCATAATCTCATAGTCATAGGAACATGTATAAGTCATGAAGAAAGCAATAGCAACATACTAAATGATCGGGTGCTAAGCTAATGGAATGGGTCATGTCAATCAGATCATTCACCTAATGATGTGATCCCCTTAATCAAATAACAACTCTTTGTCCATGGTTAGGAAACATAACCATCTTTGATTAACGAGCTAGTCAAGTAGAGGCATACTAGTGACACTTTGTTTGTCTATGTATTCACACATGTATTATGTTTCCAGTTAATACAATTCTAGCATGAATAATAAACATTTATCATGATATAAGAAAATAAATAATAACTTTATTATTGCCTCTAGGGCATATTTCCATCAGTCAGGACGACGCTTGCTCCCAGACTCGCCCGCATTTTGGAGCCGTCGAAGTGCATGATCCAATTGGAGTACGCGCTGTATTCTTTAGGGAGTTTGGCTTCTGTCCATTCGGCGATGAAATCGGCCAGTACTTGTGACTTAATGGCTCACCGTGGTTTGTATGATATGTCGAACGGGAGGAGCTCAATAGCCCATTTGGCAATCCGGCCCGTGGCATCGCGGTTGTTTATAATGTCGTTGAGTGGAACCTCAGAGGCCACCATAATTGAACACTCTTGAAAGTAGTGTTGTAGTTTTTGGGATGCCATGAAGACCGCGTATGCTATCTTTTGATAATGTGGGTACCGGGATTTGCATGGAATGAGGACAGTACATACATAGTATACCGGCTTTTGAAGCGGGAACTTATGTCCGTCCGTTTCTCGTTCGACGACGAGCACTGCGCTTACAACCTGGTGTGTTGCCGCTATATATAACAACATTGGTTTGCCGATATTTGGCGCGGCCAAGATTGCGTTGCTGTCCAAGGCAGCTTTTACTTCTTCCAATCCGGCCGTAGCCGCGTCCATCCACTCGAAGTGTTCGGTGTGCCGAAGAAGGCGATAAATAGGTAATGCCTTTTCTCCCAGTCGGGAGATAAAGCGGCTTAAGGCAACCACGCATCCAATTAATTTCTGGATTTTCTTGAGGTTTGTTGGGATAGCCAACTGTGACAGAGCTTGGATTTTAGCCAGATTTGCTTCAATTCCTCTGTTGGAAACGATGAAGCCCAAGAGCTTTCCGGCGGGTACGCCGAAAACGCATTTATCCGGATTGAGCTTAATGTCATATGTTCAGAGATTGTCGAACATGAGCCTCAAGTCGTCTATCAAATATTCGACGTGTCTGGTTTTAATTACCACATCGTCTACGTATGCCTCCACTGTTTTGCCGATTTTTGCTTCCAGGCATGTCTGAATCATGCGTTGATAGGTCGCACCGGCATTTTTGAGCCCGAAAGGCATAGTGTTGAAACAGAAGGGGCCGTATGGAGTAATGAATGCCGTTGCGGCTTGATCGGGCTCCGCCATCTTGATTTGATGGTATCCGGAGTATGCGTCGAGGAAACACAACAAGTCGTGTCCCGCGGTAGCATCGATAATTTGATTGATGCTGGGGAGGGGGAAGGGATCCTTGGGGCAAGCCTTGTTAAGGTCCTTAAAATCGACACATAGGCGGCAGGATTTGTCCTTCTTCGGTACCATCACCAGGTTTGCTAGCCAGTCCGGATGTTTTATTTCTCTAATGAATCCGGCCTCGTGTAACTTGGCTAGTTCTTTTCCCATGGCTTGTCGCTTGGGTTCGGAGAAACGCCGAAGAGTTTGCTTAACCGACTTGTATCCCTTTAGAATGTTTAGGCTATGCTCGGCCAGCCTGCATGGGATGCCTGGCATATCTGAAGGACGCCAGGCGAAGATGTCCCAATTCTCGCATAAGAACTCCCGCAGTGCGGCATCTGTTGTGGGGTTCAGTTGTGCCCCGATGGATGCTATTTTTATATGGTCCGTTGGGTGGACCTCGAATTTGACTATTTCGTCCGCTGGTTTAAAAGAGGTGGACTTGGGTCTTTTGTCGAGTATCACGTCGTCCCTGTCCACTATAGAGCGCAACACAGTTAGTTCTTCGGCCACGAGGGCTTCGGATAACGCTTCGAGGGTCAGCGCGGCGGTTTTATTTTCGGCGTGGAGTGCTATGTCCGGATCACTAGCTAGAGTGATGATTCCATTGGGTCCGGGCATCTTGAGCTTCATGTACCCGTAATGGGGTATAGCTTGGAAGATCGTGAATGCCTCTCGCCCTAGAAGGGCTGGTATCCGCTACTAAACGGGGCCACTTGGAATGTGATTTCTTTGGACCTGTAATTCTCCGGCATGTCGAATACCACATCTAGTGTGATTTTTCCCGCACATCGTGCCTCTCGACTAGGGATGATTCCTCTGAAGGTCATGCTGCTTTGCTCAATGCGGCTCTTGTCTATTTCCATTTTTCTAAGAGTCTCCTCATAGATGAGGTTTAATCCGCTGCCATCATCCATGAGTACTTTAGTAAGCCGGAAGCCATCCACAATTGGACTAAGGACCAAAGCGGCTGGAACTCGGGTTGTGCGGAATTGAGGTTCGTCACTGGCATTGAAGGTTATGGACGTGTCATTCCATGGATTTATCGTTGCGACGTGGCAGACTTCGGCAAGGCTGTGAAGTGCTTGCTTGCGCCTATTGTTTGAGGCGGAAGTCTCAAAGATTGTCAATACTGTATTGTTATTTTCCGCGAGAGGGTGCTCTGCGGTATTGTTGACGAGAAGATCCTCGCCGCTCCTGGCCACCTGCCGGAGGTATCCAACATGCTCTAAGGCTGTGTGTTAGCATGGTATCCGATGTACTGTGAATTTTGCATGGCCCATTGAGCCATCCCTCCAATATGGTTCCGCGCCCTGTAGTGGGTTTTGGCTTCTTAGTAATTGTATTGGGTGACTTACAAGAGTACACCCTTTTAGTTCGGACAAAGGGTTTAGTTAGAGCCGGAGGATCCCAGAATTGTGTTTGGGTTTTCCAAGTGCTTTCCATCGCACAGTACTTCTGTACTATGGACGCCAAGTCAGCGAAGTGTGTTATATCACGACGACTTATGGCGTTGAGGATTCCCTTGTCCGTGCAATTTTTGGAAAAGAATGAAATTGCGTCTTCCTCGCGATAGTCCTTCGCCTTGCTTAATGCAAGGAGGAATCTGGCCCAATAGTGATGTACTGTCTCTTGGTGCTCTTGTCTAATATGGGAAAGATCACTTATGTGAGGGTGGGTGGGTAGATTTAAGTCCAAACCCTGGCCCGGTCTGAGGCCCAAAGGAGTTTCCGAGCTTGGTAGTTCGGGCTCTAGGACGTTGCCCGATGGTACTAGCCCGCTGTTTGATTCCAGGTTCGAAGCTTGGGCCATGTCCTCCCATAGATGGGTATCCAGCTCGGAGAGCTCGGGAATCCGGACATAGTTTGTCCTCAAAATAGGGGAAGAATCGCTGCATTGCTCCTCCACCACCTCTATCTGATGGGTAACCAGTGGAGAGTTAGTCTCCCTTTGGTCGGGTTTAAGCCCGATCCGATCATATTCCGTAGCGACTCCCAAGGCGGCGATGCGATCCAAGAGCTCATTCAAAGAAAAGAGTTCCATTGGATCCATCTGCTCGATGAATCCCGAGCCGGCGTTGAGGCTGTTTTTTATGACCCGAGAAGTCATCGTCGGCGCGACGGCCGACGAGGCGGTCATGACAAAGCCGCCTAATAGGAGAGTTTGGCCTACAACCAGGGCTCCCCCAGAGGTAACGTTGTCCCTGACAACAAGACGAGCCATCAGGCCTTATCATGACGGCATAGTGGAACTCTCAATGAAAGCACCAATGTCGGTGTCAAAACCGGTGGATCTCGGGTAGGGGGTCCCGAACTGTGCGTCTAAGGCGGATGGTAACAAGAGGCGGGCGACACAATGTTTACCCAGGTTCGAGCCCTCTCGATGGAGGTAATACCCTACTTCCTGCTTGATTTATCTTGATGATATGAGTATTACAAGAGTTGATCTACCACGAGATCGGAGAGGCTAAACCCTAGAAGCTAGCCTATGGTATGATTGTTGTTGTCCTACGGACTAAAAGGGTTACACAGAGTCGGTTACAAGGGAGGAGATCTACATATCCAAATTGCCAAGCTTGCCTTCCACGCAAAGGAGAGTCCCATCCGGACACGGGACAAAGTCTTCAATCTTGTATCTTCATAGTCCTATAGTCCGGCCAAAGTATATAGTCCGGTTGTCCGAGGACCCCCTAATCCAGGACTCCCTCAATGGTCCCGCACGATGCTCTGGTTCGAACCAAGACTTAGACAAGCACTGGCCCGGGGGGGTTAAAATAAAGATGACCCTCGGGAGTGCGACTCCCAAGGGAAAAGTAGGTGGTGGTGAGGCAAATGGTAAAACCAAGGATGGGCCTTGCTGGAGGAGTTTTATTCAAAGCGATCTGTCAAGGCATTCCCATAACACCCAACTGCGTAAGGAACGCAAAAATAAAGGAACATAACACCGGTATGAAGGAAACTAGGGCGAAAAGAGTGGAACAAAACACCAGGCATAAGGCCGAGCCTTCCACCCTTTACCAAGTATATAGATGCATTAATTAAAATAAGAGATATTGTGATATCCCAACATATCCATGTTTCAAACATGGAACATGCCTGAGATCCCGCAAGGAAGAAGAACGAGTCCATGAAGAAGACAAACGGACGGAGTCGAGCGAATCCTCACAAACGCGATGTTATCGGAACCAACCCGAAGAAGCAACACCGGAAAGAAGCAAACAATCATGGTAAACAACCATCACATAATCATGGCATGATGCACAACCAAGTATGATGCATGTCCGGTTTAATGAGACATGGAATGGCAAAGTGCACAAACAAACCTACAAATTAAGTGGAGCTTAATATGCAACGAGTTGCATATTGACGGAACACCACATGTCTTATTTAGTTCTCTCCCGTTTAGGTACCCAACAATATTAAATGTTGCTAAACATGGCAAGAGATGAAGCATAATAAAACTACCTATCTAGGCAAGTTTAAATGAGGCCGGAACAACAAGCAAACAAGTCCGGAAAATCCTCATGTGCATATTTTAGATTTGGTAATGTTATGCCCTAAACCATATTTTAGAGTTGTTAAACATGAAAAGCAAGTACACCATGTTAAACTAGGCATTTTTCTATCTCATTTACAAATAAAGTTTGTTAGGTTTGGAGCTACAATTATTTAGTTATGAAATAAAGCATTTTAGCATGTCAAGATAGCAAAACAAAGCAAACAACAAGTTTAAATATTTCTAACATGCATGAAAGTTCAATATTATGAAACTAGATGAAATTCTAGTCATTTTTCATATATAAAACATTTTAATCCGATGCACGGTTGTGGAGTTATTAAATGCATGAAGCCTAGGGACTTTTCTATAAAACTGTTGTCTTTGGAATAAAGTCTAAATTCGCTGGAACAGGAAAAAAACGTCATGGGCCGAATCAACAGGCTGGCCCAACAGATGGACAAAAAAACAAGAGGAGGGCATTGGGGTGCGCTCACACTGGGCCTGGCCCGGTCAGTGGAACAAGCTGGCGGATCTGGCGGCCCACGGCGATGGAAAAGCAGAGGAGGGCGCTGGGCCTTGCAGGTCTGGGCCGCGGAGAGGCTGCAGTGGGCCGACCCACGAAGGCAAGGCGAAGGAGCCGCCCACGAACGCGAAGAGGAAGCCCTCGTCCTCCGCTTGCACGAGGACGAGGCAGGAGGTCAACGCACCGGCGACCGGCGACGGGACGACGCTCCGGTGGCAGGGCTGACCCATAGACGGTGGGGAAGGGTAGATCCGGCGATGGGGGTCCCGGATCCGGCCGGGGGAGGGGGTTGGTGACATGGCAACGACGGCATCTGCGAGCACGACAGCGGCATTCATGGCGGCGGAGGCTTTCTGCGAGAGAGAGAGAGAGAGAGAGAGATAGAGAGAGAGAGAGAGAGAGAGCTAGTGAGGCAGGGGAGAAGAAGGGCGGTGAGGTCGGGGCTCACCGTGGTAGCGGTGGTCGCCGGCGGGAGGCCAGGTGACGGAGACGTCAGGGAGGGGAGATCGGAGCTCTCCCGATCCGGATCAGAGGCGGCGGAGCGCGCGCTGGTCGGGCACGAGCGGCAGCGGGGTTCGGCCCGAGTTTGGCCCACGGCGGTCGGTTCCGGGCTTCGGCGGGCCCGATGCGATGGAGGCGTGGGGAGGTGACGTGGCTGGCTACGGTTGGCCGAGCTGGCGGCTCAGGCGGCGACGCGACCTATGGGATGGTGCCAGGTGGCGAGAGGTGGCTGGGGCGGCGCTGAAAACAAGAGGGTGGCGGCTAGAGGATAAGGGAGAGGCTAGGGGCACCCAAAATGGCAAGGGAAGGGGTTTAAATAGGCAGGGGGTCTAGGTTAGGGTTAGGAGGGGGTTTGGAGGGGATTTTGGACCATTCGATCGCCACCGGATGGCTCCGGAGTGGAGAGGGATTAGGTGAAAGATTAGTGGGCTGTGTAGATGGGTTGGGCTAAGAGGAAAGGAAAGGAAAGAAGGCAGCCCGGCAACCGTTTTCGGAGACCGAAAACGTCCGACATTTTGACCGGCTACTATTGCCGCTATATTTATTCGTTGGGGCATCAAACGGACTCTGAATGCAATTAAACTTGGCAGGTGGCCTACTGACAACATAACAACACCGCATGCCAACTTTCAACCCATTACGAGAACATTTTCCGACCACTTATAAAACACTATTTCGTACATGCTGTGGGCACGTGCAATTGTGTCCTGGCTCAGAACGGACAACAGAAGGAACTGGGAGAACCCGGACGAATGCAAGTTTTGAAAATATGAAGATGCAATGCACATGATGATAAGGCAAAATGCAACACGCAAGCAAATGACATGGCAAAGACCGCGAATAACTGGAAGACACCTGGCGCAACGGTCTCTAGGCGTTACAATTAAGAGGAGCGTGATGTTAGTATCTATAATATGTTGTTGCTGCAGATGGAGCTGCCGCTGTGGAGACCCTTCGGGCGGAACTTTCCCAAGCCAAGGAGCAAGCCAGGAGGAGTGATGCGGCCGCCCTAAAGGCGGCCGAAGAGTTAAGAGCCGAACAGGCTGCTCGTCGCTAGAGCAAAGATAAAATAACCAAGATGGCAATTGAACTGAAGGATCCCGCCGACCGATATGAGATGCTTGAAAAGGAAAGCCAAGCGAAAACGGAGGACCTGGAGAAAACCATGGTAGCGGCCAAGGAGACCCGCTCTAAAATCAGAGCGGCGAAGGAGGAGCTTCACCAGGCCGGAGATATCATGGCTGGGAAGCCCTTTTTGTTGCGGATGAAGTTCGGAGATCCGAAGTATGCCCCTCTGGATCAATTATGGAGTGCTACAGACGCGTATTCGAACTTGGCAATGAGTGATGCTGATGCGACTGAGTTCTTCAAAGATCAAAAAGATCACGAAGTGGAAAAGTTGTTCTGGTCGCAGTTCAGTGCTCCGTCGCGTCCGCTGCTGTTAAATGAGAAAATGGCCGAGTGGGCTGAGCTCCATAGGTTGTCCGGGCTTGCCATGAGGTTTGTTGTGGATCATCTTTGGCTGAGAGGACCAAGGCCAAATAGTTATTTTGGGTTAGTGCAAAGATTCCTTGGCGCTGTGCCGCATATTGACATTGTAAAGAGGTCGGCGTGCATAGAGGGTGCGCGGATGGCTCTTGCCCGTGTTAAGACATACTGGGCAAAGATGGACGCCACCGCTATTGCAACCCAGGGTCCGGTTGTAGGCCAGGTCTCGTCCGAGCACTATTTTGAAGAAGTCCTAGAAGGCGCTCGTCTAATAGAGGCTCAGTGCTTGAGGAGTATAATGTTCGAGTGACATGTATCCCAATTTGTAAACACAATGCTATTTGGCTTATAAAAGGTTGTGTTTATACTTTTGCCTGAAAGTATTATGATGCCTCATGTGCGGCCATTTTATGTATGTATATAACCTTAAAGTTTGCATTAAGGAGGTGTTCAGAAAAGCACGTATTCACACTTGATCCAACGTCTTGGTCCATTAAGGAGGTGATAGCGCGACGAACAAGGCAATCGGACTATATTGCTTTAACACTTTCACTTAGCCATAGGAGTTTAACAGTGGGGCTACTATATAGCCCCTGGTACTTCCGCGCTTATCCGAATATGGTGCACGTACATACATGACCGGGAAACCGGTCCTTCGTTAATGCGGAGGAATCACGAAGATTCCACTGAGTACTCGAGTGGTTAACCAGTCTCGCGCTTTATCATGACAGTCAGTTTTTGGCTTTCTCTACTGAGGTGCTCATCCAGATGAACCAGGGCACAATCGCAGTAGTTCTTCCAGTGCCACCTTAGCCGATAGAGCGGAATGTAAGGTAGCAAAACACGGGAGCCAGGCAAACCCAACTATTGACCAAAGACATGATTCGGAGCTGATGCATATAAGGCCAAACTCGCGACGCCGAACACTCCCTAAGGTGTTCGGTCTTTACAACATATAATGGGCTGAGTAACGCCCTTGATAATAAGCCCTGAATTTCCAGGTACGTGCATTAGTCTGACGTGACGAAATGTCAATAATGCCAGCATCCCTCTTGGTTATGTTGAGTATCCCGAGGGTGTGAAGCAACAAGAGACAGTATAAAAGGTTTACACAGGGTCTTAATCTAAAAAGAAACCTTTGAACGGGGCCCTGCTGCACGTTTGCGCCTGTGTCTCCGTTGTGCCGTATCCTGGAAGGGTGTAGCATGATGATCATCTGTAAGAGAGGAAAGCCCAGGTGAAAGTTTTCGTGCGAAAAATTGGTTATTCTTAATAAACCATTAAAATTCAATCTAAATAAGATCAAGCTGAACTGTAGTCCTTTTTACATGTGGGAAGCCCCTAGCACCACCTATGGGGGTATATCCATCAACCCAGTCTTAAGTTTATCTGAGCTGTTACAGCTAGTGATTCGCCGGACTCGTCTAGCCGTGTCCGCGGTCTTGATGACCGATCATTTATTCTGGTTGGAGAGGGCGTTCAGTGTTCAGCTACTAAAGCCGCCGCACGTTCTTCCGCACGTAAGGAACGTTCTGTGTTTCCGCTAACTGTGATGATGCCACGTGGACCGGGCATCTTAAGCTTAAGGTAAGCGTAATGCGGTATTGCATTAAAACGAGCGAAGGTCGTTCTACCGAGTAGAGCTTGATAGCCGCTTCAGAATGGAGCGATGTCGAAGGTTAACTTTTCACTTCGGAAGTTGTCGGGAGAACCGAATACAACCTCTAGTACTAGAGAGCCTGTGCAGCGGGCCTCTGAGCCTGGTATTACTCCTTTAAAGGTAGTATTGCTCTGGCTAATTCTTGTCGGGTCTATCCCCATTTTGCGGACTGTGTCCTGATATATTAGATTAAGACTACTGCCGCCATCCATAAGGACTCGGGTGAGATGGTATCCGTCAATTATTGGGTCTAGTGCCAAGGCGGCCGATCCTCCGTGCCGGATACTAGTTGGGTAATCCCTACGATCAAAGGTGATCGGGCAGGCCGACCAGGGGTTGAACTTGGGGGTGACGGGCTCTATGGCGCATGTGTCTCGGAATGCGCGTTTGCTCCTCCCCTTCGTTACGTGAATCATGTTCACTGTTTTGACCTCTGGTGGGAATTTTTTCTGTCCCCCAGTGTTTGGCTGGCGAGGCTCATCCTCGTCTTCGCTTGGCATCTCCCTCCCCTTATGGTCGGCGTTTAGCTTGCCCGCCTGCTTAAAGACCCAACATTCCCTGTTGGTGTGGTTTGCCGGTTTGTCGGAGGTGCCATGAATCTGACATAATCTGTCTAGAATCTTGTTTAGGCTGGACGGTCCATCTTTGCTGCCTTTAAATGGCTTTTTCCGTTGACCGGGTCGAGAGCTCCTGAATCCGGCGTTTACCGCCGTGTCGTCTGGGCTATCTACTTTGTTTCGACGCTTGCTTTTATTGCATCGTGGTTTTCCATTGCCATCCCTAACTTCGGATGTGCCTGGGTCGCTGGTGCCACTACGGGCCTGCCAACTATCTTCGCCTGCGCAAAAGCGGGTCATAAGGCTTGTTAGGGCTGCCATTGTCCTCGGTTTCTCCTGGCCGAGGTGTCTAGCGAGCCATTCGTCCCGGACACTGTGTTTGAAAGCCGCTAAGGCTTCGGCGTCCGGGCAGTTGACAATTTGATTCTTCTTAGTGAGGAATCTGTTCCAAAGCTTTCGGGCTGACTCTCCAGGCTGTTGAATTATATGACTTAGATCGTCTGCATCCGGAGGTCAGACATAGGTCCCTTGAAAATTAGCCCTAAAAGCATCTTCGAGCTCTTCCCAACGTCCAATTGAGTTTTCGGGGAGGCTCTTCAGCCAGTGCCGAGCTGGTCCATTCAACTTGAGGGGTAAGTATTTGATGGTGTGGAGACCATCTCCACGAGCCATGTGGATATGAAGGATAAAGTCCTCAATCCAGACCCCAGGTATGTTGTTCCGTCGTATGCCTCTATGTTCACGGGTTTGAATCCTTTGGGAAATTCATGATCCAGCACCTCATCGATGAAGCATAGGGGGTGTGCGGCACCCCTGTGTTTGGATGTGCCATGGCGTTTTGACGGTTGTAGTGTTCTGTTTTGATTCTGTGCCGGAGCGTGCTTCCTAGATCCGTAGATGGATCTGGTCAGACTGGCTTTTTGGTGCAAGTCCTCACATAAATCGTGCACCGACCTATGTTCGACATCGTTAGCCGCCCTATCGCGGCCACGGGGTGGTCGATCCGGCTGATCGGCTATTTTATTTTTCGGCTGTGTAGGTTCTAAAGCCTCGTCATCAAATTCAGGCAATAGCTTGCGCTTTGGATGGCTCTTTCTGTGGCAACTGTCACCGTACTTTTCTTCAGTGTCGAGCACTTTGTTCCACCTATTGTTGAGTGTATTTTGCGCGGCTTTAAGCCTTTGCTTCTGCTTCTTTAGACTCCTTGCGGTGGCAATAAGCCTTCTATGGAGGTTCTCTTGCTCCAGGTGCCTTTCCGGGATGATGTGTGCATCGTCGTCCGGACTATTCTCCTCTCCGGAGACAGGTTGGTGAGCTTTGCCCTCGGTGTCTCCGTGATCGGGCAACGGTTCTGTACTATGTTCGGCGTCCGCTGGTTCATCCTGCTCTATCGCTGGGTCCATGTGGTCGTCGTTTGCTTTGGAGTCATCCGGGTATTATTCTTTCCTGCGTTGTTATCGCTGTTTTTGCCGAGGTGGGATTTGGAGCGGCGCCTACGTCGTTGCTTTGGTTGCTTCTCGAGGGGATTACCCTCCGCTGCATCCCTCCGTTCCTTGTCATTGTTTTCTTTGGGTGTGTCCACCATGTATATATCATGTGATGAAGTGGCTGTCTAGCGCCCTATGGGTGGTGGTTCCTGTTCCTCTCCTGCATCGTCGTCCATATCGTCGATGTCTTTGGAGCCGAAATTAAGCGTGTTGGTTAAGTCATCGACGGTGGCTATTAAGTGGGTGGTGGGTGGGGAATGAGTTTCTTCATCGTCCGCTTCCCACTCAAGCCGGACATAGTTCGGCCAAGGGTCTCCTGACAAGGAGAGAGATTTCAATGAGTTTAGCAAGTCGCCCAAGGGCGAGTACTGAAAGATATCCGCGGAGGTGAACTCCATGATCGGTGCCCAATCAGATTCGATAGGCACGGACGCAGGCGGTTCAGAGCCTGTGGCTGGGGATGAATCCAAGGGTCCGGCAACACAGGTCTCATAGGGGGTGAAGTCAGTATTCGGCTCTATCATCGCTGAGTGTGCGGCCTCCGTGGCGGGGTCTATCCACACATCCTCGGACGGCACAATCTGCTCTGGATCAAAGGCCGGAGTAGCCACAGGTGTGATCTCCTGAACACTGTCCGACGGCAGAGCTAAGTCAAGCTTGTCGAGACTGTGCAGCACACCTGACATGGGCTCGAATCCGTCGAAGATCAAGTCTCCGCGGATGTCGTGAGTGTAGTTTAAGCTTCCAAACCAGACCTGATGGCCAAGGGCGTAGCTCTCGATCTGCTCCAGATGGACAAGTGAGTTGGCCCATAGTACAAAGCTGCCAAATACGAAGATCTGTCCGGGGAGAAAAACCTCACCCTGGATCGCATCGTTGCCGATGATCGAAGAAGCCATCAAGCCTTATGGCAGCGACACAGTGGAACTCTCAATGAAAGCACAAATGTCGGTGTCAAAACCGGCGGATCTCGAGTAGGGGGTCCTGTGAAGGAAATATGCCCTAGAGGCAATAATAAAGTTATTATTTATTTCCTTATATCATGATAAATGTTTATTATTCATGCTGGAATTGTATTAACCGGAAACATAATACATGTGTGAATACATAGACAAACAGAGTGTCACTAGTATGCCTCTACTTGACTAGCTCGTTAATCAAAGATGGTTATGTTTCCTAACCATGAACAAAGAGTTGTTATTTGATTAACGAGGTCACATCATTAGTTGAATGATCTGATTGACATGACCCATTCCATTAGCTTAGCACCCGATCGTTTAGTATGTTGCTATTGCTTTCTTCATGACTTATACATGTTCCTATGACTATGAGATTATGCAACTCCCGTTTGCCGGAGGAACACTTTGGGTGCTACCAAACGTCACAACGTAACTGGGTGATTATAAAGGAGCATTACAGGTGTCTCCAAAGGTAGATGTTGGGTTGGCGTATTTCGAGATTAGGATTTGTCACTCCGATTGTCGGAGAGGTATCTCTGGGCCCTCTCGGTAATGCACATCACATAAGCCTTGCAAGCATTGCAACTAATGAGTTAGTTGCGAGATGATGTATTACAGAACGAGTAAAGAGACTTGCCGGTAACGAGATTGAACTAGGTATTGGAATACTGACGATCGAATCTCGGGCAAGTAACATACCGATGACAAAGGGAACAACGTATGTTGTTATGCAGTCTGACCGATAAAGATCTTCATAGAATATGTAGGAGCCAATATGGGCATCCAGGTCCCGCTATTGGTTATTGACCGGAGACGTGTCTCAGTCATGTCTACATTGTTCTCGAACCCGTAGGGTCCGCACGCTTAAGGTTACGATGACAGTTATATTATGAGTTTATGCATTTTGATGTACCGAAGGTTGTTCGGAGTCCCGGATATGATCACGGACATGACGAGGAGTCTCAAAATGGTCGAGACATAAAGATTGATATATTGGAAGCCTATGTTTGGATATCGGAAGTGTTCCGGGTGAAATCGGGATTTTACTGGAGTACCGGGAGGTTACCGGAACCCCTCGGGAACCATATGGGCCTTAGTGGGCTTTAGTGGAAAGGAGAAAGGGGCAGCCCAAGGTGGGCTGCGCGCCTCCCCCTTCCCCTAGTCCTATTAGGACTAGGAGAGGTGGCCGGCCCCCTCTCTCTCTTCCCCCCCCCCCCCCCCCCCCGAGGAATCCTATTCCAACTAGGATTGGGGGGGGAATCCTACTCTTGGAGGGAGTAGGACTCTCCTGGCGCGCCCCTTGTGGCCGGCCAGCCTCCCCCCTTTGGTCCTTTATATACTGAGGTAGAGGCACCCTAGAACACACAAGTTGATCCACGTGATCTATTCCTTAGCCGTGTGCGGTGCCCCCAGCCACCATATTCCTCGATAATACTGTAGCGGAGTTTAGGCGAAGCCCTGCTGATGTAGTGCATCAAGATCGTCACCACGCCGTCGTGCTGACGGAACTCTTCCCCGACACTTTGCTGGATCGGAGTCCGGGGATCGTCATCGAGCTGAACGTGTGCTCGAACTCGGAGGTGTCGTAGTTTCGGTACTTGATCGGTTGGATCGTGAAGACGTACAACTACTTCCTCTATGTTGCGTCAACGCTTCCGCAGTCGGTCTGCGTGGGTACGTAGACAACACTCTCCCCTCTCGTTGCTATGCATCACATGATCTTGCGTGTGCGTAGGAAATTTTTTGAAATTACTACGAAACCCAACAGTGGCATCCGAGCCTAGGTTATTTATGTTGATGTTATATGCACGAGTAGAACACAAGTGAGTTGTGGGCGATATAAGTCATACTGCCAACCAGCATGTCATACTTTGGTTGGGCGGCATTGTTGGACGAGACGACCCGGACCAACATTACGCGTACGCTTATGCGAGACCGGTTCCCCCGACGTGCTTTGCACATAGGTGGCTTGCGGGCGACTGTCTCTCCAACTTTAGTTGAACCGAGTATGGCTATGCCCAGTCCTTGCGAAGGTTAAAACGGAGTCTATTGGACAAACTATCATTGTGGTTTTGATGCGTAGGTGAGATTGGTTCTTGCTTAAGCCCGTAGCAGCCACGTAAAACTTGCAACAACAAAGTAGAGGACGTCTAACTTGTTTTTGCAGGGCATGTTGTGATGTGATATGGTCAAGGCATGATGATAAATTTTATTGTATGAGATGATCATGTTTTGTAACCGAGTTATCGGCAACTGGCAGGAGCCTTATGGTTGTCGTTTTATTGTATGCAATGCAATCGCGATGTAATGCTTCACTTTATTACTAAATGGTAGTGATAGTCGTGGAAGCATAAGATTGGCGAGACGACAACGATGCTATGATGGAGATCAAGGTGTCGCACCGGTGACGATGGTGATCACAACGGTGCTTCGGAGATGGAGATCACAAGCACAAGATGATGATGGCCATATCATATCACTTATATTGATTGCATGTGATGTTTATCCTTTTATGCGTCTTATCTTGCTTTGGTTGACGGTAGCATTATAAGATGATCTCTCACTAAATTATCAAGAAGTGTTCTCCCTGAGTATGCACCGTTGCAAAAGTTCTTCGTGCTGAGACACCACGTGATGATCGGGTGTCATAGGTTCTACGTTCAAATACAACGGGTGCAAAACAGTTGCACACGCGGAATACTCAGGTTATACTTGACGAGCCAAGCATATACAGATATGGCCTCGGAACACGGAGACCGAAAGGTCGAGCGTGAATCATATAGTAGATATGATCAACATAACGATGTTCACCATTGAAAACTACTCCATCTCACGTGATGATCGGTTATGGTTTAGTTGATTTGGATCATGTAATCACTTAGAGGATTAGAGGGATGTCTATCTAAGTGGGAGTTCTTTAATTAATTTGATTAACTGAACTTAAACTTATCATGAACTTAGTACCTGATAGTATCTTGCTTGTTTATGTTGATTGCAGATAGATGGCTCGTGCTGTTGTTCCGTTGAATTTTAATGCGTTCCTTGAGAAAGCAAAGTTGAAAGATGATGGTAGCAATTACACGGACTGGGTCCGTAACTTGAGGATTATCCTCATTGCTGCACAAAAGAATTACGTCCTGGAAGCACCGCTGGGTGCCAGGCCTGCTGCAGGAGCAACGCCGGATGTTTATGAACGTCTGGCCGAGCAAAGTTGAAGTTAATATTTCAAGCAAATGCCCGGATTGAGGGATATGAAGTCTCCAATAAGTTCTATAGCTGCAAGATGGAGGAGAATAGTTCTGTCAGTGAGCATATACTCAAAATGTCTGGGTATAATAATCACTTGATTCAATTGGGAGTTAATCTTCCAGATGATTGCGTCATTGATAGAATTCTCCAATCACTGCCACCAAGCTACAAGAGCTTCGTGATGAACTATAATATGCAAGGGATGAACAAGACTATTCCCGAGCTCTTCGCGATGCTGAAAGCTGCGGAGGTAGAAATCAAAAAGGAGCATCAAGTGTTGATGGTCAACAAGACCACTAGTTTCAAGAAAAAGGGCAAAGGAAAGAAGAAGGGGAACTTCAAGAAGAACGGCAAGACAGTTGCTGCTCAAGAGAAGAAACCCAAGTCTGGACCTAAGCCTGAAACTGAGTGCTTCTACTGTAAGCAGACTGGTCACTGGAAGCGGAACTGCCTCAAGTATTTGGCGGATAAGAAGGATGGCAAAGTGAACAAAGGTATATGTGATATACATGTTATTGATGTGTACCTTACTAATGCTCGCAGTAGCACCTGGGTATTTGATACTAGTTCTGTTGCTAATATTTGCAACTCGAAACAGGGGCTACGGATTAAGTGAAGATTGGCTAAGGACGAGGTGACGATGCGCGTGGGAAACGGTTCCAAAGTAGATGTGATCACGGTCGGCACACTACCTCTACATCTAGCTTCGGGATTAATATTAGACCTAAATAATTGTTATTTGGTGCCAGCGTTGAACATGAACATTATATCTGGATCTTGTTTAATGCGAGACGGTTATTCATTTAAATCAAAGAATAATGGTTGTTCTATTTATATGAGTAATATCTTTTATGGTCATGCACCCTTGAAGAGTGGTCTATTCTTATTGGATCTCGATAGTAGTAACACACATATTCATAATGTTGAAACCAAAAGATGCAGAGTTGATAATGAGAGTGCAACTTATTTGTGGCACTGCCGTTTAGGTCATATCGGTGTAAAGTGCATGAAGAAACTCCATACTGATGGACTTTTGGAACCACTTGATTATGAATCACTTGGTACTTGCGAACCGTGCCTCATGGGCAAGATGACCAAAACACCATTCTCCGGTACTATGGAGAGAGCAACAGATTTGTTGGAAATCATACATACAGATGTATGTGGTCCGATGAATATTGAGGCTCGTGGCGGATATCGTTATTTTCTCACCTTCACAGATGATTTAAGCAGATATGGGTATATCTACTTAATGAAACATAAGTTTGAAACATTTGAAAAGTTCAAGGAATTTCATAGTGAAGTTGAAAATCATCATAACAAGAAAATAAAGTTTCTACGATCTGATCGTGGAGGAGAATATTTGAGTTACGAGTTTGGTGTACATTTGAAAAATTGTGGAATAGTTTTGCAACTCACGCCGCCCAGAACACCTCGGTGTAATGGTGTGTCCGAACATCGTAATCGTACTTTACTAGATATGGTGCGATCTATGATGTCTCTTACTGATTTACCGCTATCATTTTGGGGATATGCTCTAGAGACGGCCGCATTCACGTTAAATAGGGCACCATCAAAATCCGTTGAGACGACGCCTTATGAACTGTGGTTTGGCAAGAAACCAAAGTTGTCGTTTCTAAAAGTTTGGGGCTGCGATGCTTATGTGAAAAAGCTTCAACCTGATAAGCTCGAACCCAAATCGGAGATATGTGTCTTCATAGGATATCCAAAGGAAACTATTGGATACACCTTCTATCACAGATCCGAAGGCAAGACTTTTGTTGCTAAATTCGGAAACTTCCTAGAGAAGGAGTTTCTCTCGAAAGAAGTGAGTGGGAGGAAAGTAGAACTTGACGAGGTAACTGTACCTGCTCCCTTATTGGAAAGTAGTACATCACAGAAAACTGTTTCTGTAACGCCTACACCAGTTAGTGAGGAAGATAATGATAATGATCATGAAACTTCAGAACAAGATACTACTGAACCTCGTAGATCAACCAGAATAAGATCCGCGCCAGAGTGGTACGGTAATCCCGTTTTGGAAGTCATGATGCTAGATCATGATGAACCTACGAACTATGAAGAAGCAACGGTGTGCTCAGATTCTGCAAAGTGGCTTGAAGCCATGAAATCTGAGATGGGATCCATGTATAAGAACAAAGTATGGACTTTGATTGACTTGCCCGATGATCGGCAAGCAATTGAGAATAAATGGATCTTCAAGAAGAAGACTGACGCTGATGGTAATGTTGCTGTCTACAAAGCTCGACTTGTCACAAAAGGTTTTCGACAAGTTCAAGGGATTGACTACGATGAGACCTTCTCACCCGTAGCGATGCTTAAGTCTGTCCGAATCATGTTAGCAATTGCCGCATTTTATGATTATGAAATTTGGCAGATGGATGTCAAAACTGCATTCCTAAGCCTGAAACTGGGTGATTATAAAGGAGCATTACAGGTGTCTCCAAAGGTAGATGTTGGGTTGGCGTATTTCGAGATTAGGATTTGTCACTCCGATTGTCGGAGAGGTATCTCTGGGCCCTCTCGGTAATGCACATCACATAAGCCTTGCAAGCATTGCAACTAATGAGTTAGTTGCGAGATGATGTATTACAGAACGAGTAAAGAGACTTGCCGGTAACGAGATTGAACTAGGTATTGGAATACTGACGATCGAATCTCGGGAAAGTAACATACCGATGACAAAGGGAACAACGTATGTTGTTATGCGGTCTGACCGATAAAGATCTTCGTAGAATATGTAGGAGCCAATATGGGCATCCAGGTCCCGCTATTGGTTATTGACCGGAGACGTGTCTCGGTCATGTCTACATTGTTCTCAAACCCATAGGGTCCGCACGCTTAAGGTTACGATGACAGTTATATTATGAGTTTATGCATTTTGATGTACCGAAGGTTTTTCAGAGTCCCGCATATGATCACGGACATGACGAGGAGTCTCAAAATGGTTGAGACATAAAGATTGATATATTGGAAGCCTATGTTTGGATATCGGAAGTGTTCCGGGTGAAATCAGGATTTTACCGGAGTACCGGGAGGTTACCGGAACCCCCCGGGAACCATATCGGCCTTAGTGGGCTTTAGTGGAAAGGAGAAAGGGGCAGCCCAAGGTGGGCTGCACGCCTCCCCCTTCCCCTAGTCCTATTAGGACTAGGAGAGGTGGCCGGCCCCCTCTCTCCCCCCCCCCGAGGAATCCTATTCCAACTAGGATTGGGGGGGAATCCTACTCTCGGAGGGAGTAGGACTCTCCTGGCGCGCCCCTTGTGGCCGGCCAGCCTCCCCCCTTTGGTCCTTTATATACTGAGGTAGAGGCACCCTAGAACACATAAGTTGATCCACGTGATCTATTCCTTAGCCGTGTGCGGTGCCCCCAGCCACCATATTCCTCGATAATACTGTAGCGGAGTTTAGGCGAAGCCCTGCTGCTGTAGTGCATCAAGATCGTCACCACGCCGTCGTGCTGACGGAACTCTTCCCCGACACTTTGCTGGATCGGAGTCCGAGGATCGTCATTGAGCTGAACGTGTGCTCAAACTCGGAGGTGCCATAGTTTCGGTACTTGATCGGTTGGATCGTGAAGACGTACGACTACTTCCTCTACGTTGCGTCAACGCTTCCGCAGTCGGTCTGCGTGGGTACGTAGACAACACTCTCCCCTCTCGTTGCTATGCATCACATGATCTTGCGTGTGCGTAGGAAATTTTTTGAAATTACTACGAAACCCAACATCCCGAACTGTGCGTCTAAGGCGGATGGTAACAGGAGGCAGGGGACACAATGTTTACCCAGGTTCGGGCCCTCTCGATGGAGGTAATACCCTGCGTCTTGCTTGATTGATCTTGATGATATGAGTATTACAAGAGTTGATCTACCACGAGATCGTAGAGTCTAAACCCTAGAAGCTAGCCTACGATTCTGATTGTTGTTGTCCTACGGACTAAACCCTCCGGTTTATATAGACATCGGAGGGGGCTAGGGTTACACAGAGTCGGTTACAAGGGAGGAGATCTACATATCCGAATTGCCAAGCTTGCCTTCCACGCAAAGGAGAGTCCCACCCGGACACGAGACAAAGTCTTCAATCTTGTATCTTCATAGTCCAACAGTCCGGCCAAAGTATATAGTCCGGCTGTCCGAGGACCCCCTAATCCAGGACCCCCTCACCTGGCCACCCAGGCGCGCCTTGGTGGGTTGTGCTCACCCAGGCCCACCTCCGGTGCCCATCTTCTGGTATATAGGTCATTTTGACCTAGAAAAAATAAGGAGAGGACTTTTGGGATGGAGCGCCGCCATCTCGAGGCGGAACTTGGGCATGAGCACTTTTGCCCTCCGGCGGAGCGATTCTGCCGGGGGAACTTCCCTCCCGGAGGGGGAAATCATCGTCATCATCATCACCAACAACTCTCCCATCTTGGGGAGGGCAATCTCCATGAACATCTTCAACAACACCATCTCATCTCAAACCCTAGTTCATCTCTTGTGCTCAATCTTGTTACCGGAACTATAGATTGGTGCTTGTGGGTGACTAGTAGTGTTGATTACATCTTGTAGTTGATTACTATATGGTTTACTTGGTGGAAGATTATATGTTCAGATCCAATATGCTATTTAATACCCCTCTGATCTTGAGCATGATTATCATTTGTGGGTAGTTACTTTTGTTCTTGAGGTCACGGGAGAAATCATGTTGCAAGTAATCATGTGAACTTGACGTGTGTTTGATATTTTGATAGTATGTATGTTGTGATTCCCTTAGTGGTGTCATGTGAATGTCGACTACATGACACTTCACCATATTCGGGCCTAAGGGAATGCATTGTGGAGTAGTTATTAGATGATGGGTTGCGAGAGTGACAGAAGCTTAAACCCTAGTTTATGCGCTATTCCGTAAGGGGGGCGATTGGATCCAAAAGTTTAATGCTATGGTTAGAATTTATTCTTAATACTTTTCTCGTAGTTGCGGATGCTTGCGAAGGGGTTAATCATAAGTAGGAGGTTTGTTCAAGTAAGATCAACACCTAAGCACCGGTCTACCCACATATCAAATTATCAAAGTAGCGAACACGAATCAAATCAACGTGATGAAAGTGACTAGATGAAATTCCCGTGTACCCTCAAGAACGCTTTGCCTATCTTAAGAGACCGTTTTTGCATGTCCTTTGCCTCAAAAGGATTGGTCTACCTTGCTGCACTTTTGCTATTATTGTTGTTACTTGCTCGTTACAAATTATCTTGCTATAAAACTACTCTATTACTTACAATTTCAGCACTTGCAGACATTACGATGCTGAAAACCACTTGTCATTTCCTTCTGTTCCTCATTGGGTTCGACACTCTTACTTGTCGAAAAGAGATACAATTGATCCCCTATACTTGTGGGTCATCAAGGCTATTTTCTGGCGCCGTTGGTGGGGAGTGAAGCGCCTTTGGTAAGTGGAATTTGGTAAGGAAACATTTATATAGTGTGCTGAAATTTACTATCACTTGTTACTATGGAAAACAATCCTTTGAGGGGTTTGTTCGGGGTATCTTCACCTCGACCGGAACCACAATTGGCTACCCCTGAACCTACTGCACCTACTGAAAATATTTAATATGAAATTCCTTCAGGTATGATAGAACAACTGCTAGTTAATCCTTATGCAGGAGATGGAACCGAACATCCTGATATGCACCTGATATATGTGGAACAAATTTGTGGATTGTTTAAGCTTGTAGGTTTACTCGGAGATGATGTTAAGAAGAAGGTTTTCCCTTTATCTTTGAAGGGAAAAGCATTGGTATGGTATAGGCTATGCGATTATATTGGATCTTGGAATTGGAATCGATTGAAGTTGGAGAGTTCCATCAAAAAAATTATCCCATGCATCTAGTTCATCGTGATCGGAATTACATATATAATTTTTGGCCTCATGAAGCAGAAAGTATCTCTCTATCTTGGGGGAGGCTTGAGTTAATGTTATATTCATGCCCCAATCATGAGATCTCAAGAGAAATTATTATTCGGAATTTTTATGCTCGGCTTTCTCGTGATGATCAATCCTTGCTCGATACTTCTAGTACTGGCTCTTTTATGAAGAAGACTATTGAATTCCGGTGGGATCTTTTGGAAAGAATTAAACGCAACTCTGGAGATTGGGAACTCGACAAAGGTAAAGAGTCAGGTATTAAGCTTGAGTATGATTGTGTTAAATCTTTTATTAATACCGATGCTTTTCAAAAGTTTAGCACTAAATATGACTTGACGCTAAGATAATAGCCTCCTTTTGTGAATCATTTGCTACTCATGTTGATCTCCCTAAAGAGAAGTGGTTTAAATATCACCCACCTATTAAAGAAGAAATTAAGGAACCGATACTAGCTAAAGAAGAAACTATACTTTATAATGTTGATCCAGTTGTTCCTACTGCTTATATTAAGAAACCACCTTTCCCTGTTAGGATAAAGGAACGTGCTAAAGTTTCAACTATGGTCAACAAAAGTTATATTAGAACACCTAAACCTGGTGAACAAATTAAAGTAGAACCTAGTGTTGCTATGGTTAAGGATCTCTTGGAAGAAAATATAGATGGGCATGTTATTTACTTCTGTGAAGAAGCTGCTACAATTGTCAAACCTGATAAAAAGATAAACATAGACCTGTTGTTGTCGTGCTCGTTGTCTCGGTTAAAATAGGAGATCACTATTATCATGGTTTATGTGACTTAGGTTCTAGCATGAGTGCTATTCCTTCTTCCTTATATCAAGAAATTATGAATGACATAGCACCCACAGAGATAGAAGACATAGATGTTACTATTAAACTTGCTAATAGAGACACTATATCACCAATTGGGATTGTTAGAGATGTTGAAGTCTTGTGTGGGAAAATAAAATACCCTACTGTTTTTCTTGTTCTTGGTTCCCTGCAAGATGACTTTTGTCCCATTATATTTGGTAGACTTTTCTTGAACACCGTTAATGCTAAGATAGATTGTGAGAAACAAACTGTCAATGTTAGTTTTGGTGATGAGTCTCATGAGTTTAATTTTTCCAAGTTTAGTAGAAAGCTTCGTGAAAAAGAATTGCCTAGTAAGGATGAAATAATTGGTCTTGCTTCTACTGTTGTGCCTCCTATTGATCCACTAGAACAATATTTGCTAGACCATGAAAATGATCTACATATGCATGAAAGAAATGAAATAGATAAGATTTTCTTTGAACAACATCCTCTGCTTAAACACAATTTGCTTATTGAAACTCTAGGAGGTCCTCCTCCACCTAAAGGCGATCCTGTGTTTGAATGTAAACAATTGCCAAACACTTTGAAATATGCTTATCTTGATGAAAAGAAGATTTATCATGTTATTATCAGTGCTAACCTTTCAGAACATGAAGAAGAAAGATTATTGAAAGTTCTAAGGAAGAACCAAGCTGCTGTTGGATATACTCTTGATGATTTAAAGGGCATTAGTCCCACTCTATGTCAGCTCAAAATTAATCTAGAACCTAATGCTAAACCCGTTGTTGACCACCAACGTCGGTTAAATCCGAAGATGAAAGAAGTGGCAAGAACAGAAATATTAAAACTTCTGGAAGTAGGTATAATCTATCCTATAGCTGATAGTAGATGGGTAAGTCCTATTCATTGTGTCCCTAAGAAAGTATGTATTACTGTTGTTCCTAATTATAAGAATGAACTTATTCCACAAAGAATTGTTATAGGCTATAGAATGGTAATTTATTTTAGAAAATTAAATAAAGCAACTAGAAAAGATCATTACCCTCTGCCTTTTATTAATCAAATGCTAGAAAGATTATCTAAGCACACACATTTTTGCTTCCTTGATGGATATTTTGGTTTTTCACAAATACCTATTTCTCAACCTGATCAAGAAAAGACCAGTTTCACTTGTCCCTTCGGAACTTATGCTTATAGACATATGCCTTTTAGTTTATGCAATGCACCTGCTACCTTTCAAAGAAGTATGACTGCTATATTCTCTGACTTTTGTGAAAAGATTGTTGAGGTTTCCATGGATGACTTCTCTATTTATGGGAAGTCTTTTGATGATTGTTTAAGCAATCTTGATCGAGTTTTGCAGAGATGTGAACGAACAAATCTTGTCTTGAATTGGGAGAAGTGCCACTTTATGGTTAATGAAGGTATTGTCTTGGGTCATAAATTTTTTGAAAGAGGTATTGAAGTGGACAAAGCTAAGGTTGATGCAATTGAGAAAATGCCATGTCCTAAAGATATCAAAGGTATTCGTAGTTTCCTAGGTCATGCTGGTTTCTATAGGAGATTTATCAAAGACTTTTCTAAAATTTCTAGGCCTCTTACAAACCTTTTTTGCAAAAGGATGTTCCTTTTGTTTTTAATGTTGATTGTTTAGAAGCCTTCGAAACACTCAAGAAAGCCTTAATTTCTGCACCTATTGTTCAACCACCTGATTGGAACTTGGCTTTTGAAATTATGTGTGATGCTAGTGATTATGATGTTGGTGATGTTCTAGGACAAAGAGTTTATAAGAAACTGAATGTTATTCATTATGCTAGTAAAACTCTAGACAGTGCTCAACGAAATTATGCTATGACTGAAAAAGAATTCCTAGCAGTGGTGTTTGCTTGTGATAAATTTAGATCTTACATTGTTGATTCAAAAGTAATTGTTCACACCAATCATGTTGCTATAAAATATCTTATTGACAAGAAAGATGCTAAACCTAGACTCATTCGATGGGTTCTCTTGCTACAAGAATTTTATTCACATATCAATGAAAGACCTCAGTGAAGCTGCTTATATATTGGGCATCAAGATCTATAGAGATAGATCAAGACGCTTAATTGGACTTTCACAAAGCACATACCTTGATAAAGTTTTGAAAAAGTTCAAAATGGATCTAGCAAAGAAAGGGTTCTTGCCTGTGTTACAAGGTGTGAAGTTGAGTCAGACTCAATGCCCCACCACTGCAGAAGATAGAGAGAAAATGAAAGTCATTCCATATGCCTCAGCCATAGGTTCTATCATGTATGCAATGCTGTGTACCAGACCTGATGTGTGCCTTGCTATTAGTTTAGTAGGGAGGTACCAAAGTAATCTAGGAGTGGATCACTGGACACGGTCAAGAACATCCTGAAATGCCTAAAAAGGACTAAGGATATGTTTCTCGTTTATGGAGGTGACAAAGAGCTCGTCATAAACAGTTGCATCGATGCAAGCTTTGACACTGATCCGAATGAATCTAAGTCACAAACTGGATATGTATTTTTATTGAATGGTGCAGCTCAGCCTGGCAATCGGGTCGGGTTTGGTCGGGTGAACCTCTACCAGACCCATGCCCGATAACATTATCGGGTCCTTCCCAAACCCACGACCCTACCCATGGGCGTGCAAATAGACCCACACCCGTACCCATCGGGTAACCCGACCCTACCGGGCATCCCTTGGGTCAAACACTATTTATTTCATTTAGGCGATGTATGTGTTATATTTTGTACTGTAGGTCAACGGGACCGGACACAGCTAGTACTAAGTGATGATTCAGTGGCCTCTAATTTATAGGCAGTGCTCTCCCTCACATCCACTCGAACTAGCAAGGTGGTACTAAAGATACGAGTGCATGTGTTACGTTGTGTCGTCTTCACTCTTCAGCCATTATGGGCCAAATGTATTGGGGCACTGTAGTACAAGGCAGTCTGCACCTACCAATTTTTCACGGGCTAATAGCTGAACAAATGACCGACAAAAATGTGGGAATGACATCACTTAGATAAGTGACAAAAGGCCTACTGATGGGCTGATCGCTGGGTTTTCTATGTGACCGTGCTAGATGTAGCACGTTATATGTTAGTGTATTTATAGATTCAAAAAATAAACTATAATGGAGAATAAATAATTTATTTAATTGTTAATCTTAATCGGGCGACCCATCGGGTAACCCACGGACATGAACCAATACCCATACCCTACCCACCACTAATCGGGTTACCCATGGGTAAGACCCATGGGCGAAGTCGACAACCCATACCCTACCCATTCGGGTCGGGTGCCCATGGGCGTGTGAACCCATGGGTCTGATTGCCGGCTTGAGGTGGAGCTATCAGTTGGTGCAGTTCTAAGCAGAGCATCATGGCGGGATCTACGTGTGAAGCGGAATACATAGCTGCTTCGGAAGCAGCAAATGAAGGAGTCTGGATGAAGGAGTTCATATCCGATCTAGGTGTAATACCTAGTGCATCGGGTCCAATGAAAATCTTTTGTGACAATACTGGTGCAATTGCCTTGGCAAAGGAATCCAGATTTCACAAGAGAACCAAGCACATCAAGAGACGCTTCAATTCCATCCGTGATAAAGTCAAGGAGGGAGACATAGAGAGTTCCAAGATACATACGGATCTGAATGTTGCAGACCCGTTGACTGAGCCTCTCTCACGAGCAAAACATGATCAACACCAAGACTCCATGGGTGTTAGAATCATTACTGTGTAATCTAGATTATTGATTCTAGTGCAAGTGGGAGACTGAAGGAAATATGCCCTAGAGGCAATAATAAAGTTGTTATTTATATTTCCTTATATCATGATAAATGTTTATTATTCATGCTAGAATTGTATTAACCAGAAACTTAGTACATGTGTGAATACATAGAAAAACAGAGTGTCCCTAGTATGCCTCTACTTGACTAGCTCGTTAATCAAAGATGGTTAAGTTTCCTAGCCATGGACATGTGTTGTCATTTGATGAACGGGATCACATCATTAGAGAATGATGTGATGGACTAGACCCATCTATTAGCTTAGCACTATGATCATTTAGTTTATTGCTATTGCTTTCTTCATGACTTATACATGTTCCTATGACTATGAGATTATGCAACTCCCGAATACTGGAGGAACACTTAGTGTGCTATCAAACGTCACAACGTAACCGGGTGATTATAAAGATGCTCTACAGGTGTCTCCGATGGTGTTTGTTGAGTTGGCATAGATCGATATTAGGATTTGTCACTCCGATTGTTGAAGAGGTATCTCTGGGCCCTCTCGGTAATGCACATCACTATAAGCCTTGCAAGCAATGTGACTAATGAGTTAGTTGCGGGATGATGCATTACGGAACGAGTAAAGAGACTTGCCGATGATGATATTGAATTAGGTATGATGATACCGATGACCAAATCCCGGGCAAGTAACATACCTATGACCAAGGGAACAACATATGTTGTTATGCGGTTTGACCGATAAAGATCTTCGTAGAATATGTAGGAACCAATATGAGCATCCAAGTTCCGCCATTGGTTATTGACTAGGGATGAGTCTCGGTCATGTCTACATAGTTCTCAAACCCGTAGGGTTCGCACGCTTAACGTTTGATGGTGATTTGTATTATGAGTTATATGATTTGATGTACAGAAGATTGTTCGGAGTCCCGGATGAGATCACGGACATGACGAGGAGTCTCGAAATGGCAGAGACATAAAGATTGATATATTAGACCATGTTATTCAAACACCGGAAGTATTCCAGATAGTTTCGGATAAAACCGGAGTGCCGGAGGGGTTACCGGAACCCCCCGGGAAAGTAATGGGCCTTAGTGGGCCTTAGGGGAGAGAGAGGGCAGCAGCCATGAGGTGCCCCCCCAAGGGGAGTCCGAATAGGACTAGGGGAGGGGGGCGCGGCCCCTCTTTCCCTCTCCCTCTCCCTCTCCTTCCTTCTTCTCCTACTTGGACTAGGAAAGGGGGGACCGATTCCTACTTGGAGTAGGATTCCCCCCTTGGGCGCGCTCCTTGGGGCCGGACGGCCTCCTCCTCCCCTCCTTTATATACGAGGGAGGGGGGCACCCCATAGACACACAAGTTGATCTTTAGCCGTGTGCGGTGCCCCCCTCCATAATTTTACACCTCGGTCATATTATCGTAGTGCTTAGGCGAAGCTCTACATCGGTAACTTCATCATCACCATCAACATGCCATCATGCTGACGGAACTCACCCTCGGCCTCAGCTGGATCAACAGTACAAGCGACGTCACTGAGCTGAATGTGTGCAGACCATGGAGGTGTCGTGCGTCCGGTACTTGTTTGGTTGGATCGCGAAGACGTTCGACTACATCAACCGCGTTACTAAACGCTTCCGTTTTCATTCTACGAGGGTACATAGACACACTCTCCCCTCTTGTTGCTATGCATCTCCTAGATAGATCTTGCGTGATCGTAGGAAACTTTTTGAAATACTGCGTCCCCCAACATTGATTACATGGGACCTTTTCCCTCCTCTAATGGGTATACACATATTTTGGTTGATGTTGATAATGTTACTAAGTGGGTAGAAGCTATTCCAACTAGTAGTGCTGATCACAACACCTATATTAAAATGCTTAAGGAAGTTATTTTCCCAAGGTTTGTAGTCCCTAGATATTTAATGACTGATGGTGGTTCACACTTTATTCATTGTAGCGACCCGACCACAAACGGTCAAGTCTCTGTCCTTCAGTGTCATCCCTGGATCGGTAATGCTGACATACACAGTACTCGAAGGATTTATAACAGAGTGGCAATCACACACTTATTACATCAATTGTCTCAGAAGAGAACTTATTACAATAAATATGGCTTAAGGCCATCTAATACGATAACAGCGGAAGGCTTGGAAGATACAGTGAGTCCATCAACTCCAACGGCATAGCTGAGCTACACGGCAACAACCTAACGAACCTTACTCCTCATCTTAAAAGTCTGCAACATAATACATTGCAGTCCAAAATGGGTCAGCACATGGAATATGCTGGCAATGTAACATAGTAGAGCAAAACAGAATAATGCTATCACTATATGCATATTTGGCTGGTGGAAAGCTCTACGGTTAAAGTTTTGTGAAAAGCCAATTTGTTCCTACAACAAAGGAATGTATTTTATTTAACTATCATGGTAGTTGAAACATCATTGAGAAGGTTCCTCCAACTCAATCCCAATTAAAAGTAATTATCAACCCAACAATATTAACTTAGAGTGATGAGATACATATGATAATCCAAGTACTAGATACTCAAGATGTCCATAACCGGGGACACGGCTAACCATGATTAGTTTATACACTCTGTAGAGGTTTGCGCACTTTTCCCCACAAGACTCGATCTTCTTCGTTGGATTTCTCGCACTACATGATGTTTGAGAAACGGATGACCGAAACATAGTTTTTCAGAAGCATTAACTCTCTACTCCGGATAGACTATACCACCTACAACCCAACTACCTGCTAGTCTACCTCTTCAAGAGCTTCACGCAACTTACTCAACTATGCTAGAGCCCATAATAGCTTCTCGCTGCACACGGAAGTTTCTAGCATGAAATATCTCAGTTCCCTTTGAGCCTGGGTGGCGGACCGTAGGATTATCACACGGGTACTCCGGGATATCCTAGGACAACACTGGATTCTCCAGGTGCCCGACAAACAATCCACCCAGATGTGTATTCAAGTTGCCACCTTAAGTTGAACCATTAATTAATAACCTCACATCTGTCATGGATTCACTCGCCCAAACCACGTCTACGAGCATAGCATAGCAATATAAGCAATACGTAGAAGTAACTCCCAAGGGTTTGATAATAATAGGGAAATAGGTTCTACCTCTCAACTACTTCCCAATCCCACATGTTAAACACATCCTAATCATGCAATGTTTGAGGATTGGAGCTAATGCATAAAAACTGGGTATGAAAAGAGTATGATCAATGTGTTACTTGCCTTACTGATGATCCGCAAAACCTAGAGACTCGTAGTAGCACGCTTCGCACTCCGGGTGTTCTATCGCAAACAACAATAGCATACATAAGCAATCAAGCAAATAAGCACAAGTAAAACTCAAATAAGAGATCTAACCAGAAAGTTCAACTTAAGAACTCCAGTTTGCAAAAAGAATCAAATCAAACGGAGCAACGAAACTCAAACTGCGAAAGAAACAAGATCCGATTACTAATCTGGACTAAGGTCAAATTTTACTGTATTAAAATCTTGTTCAAGTTGGTTAAACAGAAAGAGGGTTTCGAGACGAAGATCTAGGCGCTTGAATCGCCTGATTCCGATAAATGAGAGAAAAGATAAACTAAAACGAAAATCGGATCAGAAATCGTGATCGAAAATAATCGCGAAAAAATCCAAGAAAGAAAAAACTGACGAACAGGCTAACAAACGAACATTCGTTGTCTGCGGCTAACGAGTGAACATCATTCGTTAAAACGAACATACGGACGAATGTCCGCTAAATTATCTAAACCGAGAAAACCGGCGAACCGATCTAAAAAGCGAACCTAGGGTTTTCTAAAAAAACCGAATTGGTTTTAAAAATAAAACCGAATGGCGGCAACGGCGGTTTATACCTCTGGCAAGGTTCGGCGAGGCGGGGCGGCTCTGGCGAGGTCCGGCTGCGGCAGCGGGTGGCGCAGGGCGGCGAAGGCAGGCGGCGGCGTGGTGCTAGGCGGCGGGGCGGCGACGGCAGTGGCGGCGGCGGCGCGGTGCTAGGCGGCGGGGTGGGGTGGTTCGGGTGGTGGTGTAGGGGTGCGGGCGCGGCGTATATAAGGAGGGGGGCTAGCTTGGGGAGGGGGCAAGGCAGCGCGGGGAGGAGTCCTGGCCGGACTCGGCTTGCGGCGGTGCCGGTCTCCACATCGGGGACGAGGCGGACGGCTCGGCTGAGCTGGGCCGGCTGGCAGAGCTCCGGCCGAGTCGGCGAAGATTTTTTTATAAATAATTTCACCGAAACATAAATAAATCCTAAAAAAATAAATAAAAATCTAAAAATGCCAAAACAAATTTTCACCGTCTAAATAAAATATTTAGAACAAGATGAACATTTTCTTGGCCCTAAAATGCAATTTTTAAAAACGTGCAATTTTCCTAATTCAAATAAAATAGCAATAAACTCCGAATAATTCAAATATTTGATTTTAATATTCTTCCTCCAATATTTTATTTATTTTGGAGAAGTCATATTATCTCCTCTCATATTTTTTAATATGAAATATTTTCAAAGAGAAAAATAATTAAAACCAAAAAAATCCTCGTTTCAATATTCGATAGAGTTCAAATATGAAAACAGTGAAATCCCCAACTCTCTCCGAGGGTCCTTGAGTTGCTTAAAATTTCGAGGATCGCGAAACGAGATGCAGCAAAATATGATATGCATGAATGATCTATGTATAACATTCCAAATTGGAAACTTGGGATGTTACAAACCTACCCCCTTAAGATGAATCTCGCCCTCGAGATTCGGGTTGGCTAGAAAATAGGTGTGGGTGGTCTTTGCGAAGATCATCCTCTCATTCCCAGGTGTCTTCATCTTCGGTATGGTGGCTCCACTGAACTTTGAAAAACTTGATGACCTTGCTGCGGGTGACTCGGCTGGCAAATTCAAGAATCATGACTGGCTTCTCCTCATAGGTCAGATCACTGTCCAACTGAATCGCCTCCAAGGGCACCGTATCTCTTAGCAGTATATCGGCCATCTCAGCATGACACTTCTTCAACTGTGAAACATGAAACACATCATGAACTCCAGACAATCCTTCGGGTAATTCCAACTTATAAGCAACCTCTCCCATATGTTCCAAAACTCTGTATGGTCCCACAAAGCGTGGCGCTAGCTTTCCCTTAACTCCAAAGCGCTTAACTCCTCGGAGTGGTGATACTCGAAGATACACTCCGTATCCGATTTCATAGGCTACCTCCTTGCATTTTGAATCCGTATAACTCTTCTGTCGGGACTGAGCTACCTTCAGTCTATCTCTAATCAATTTAACCTTCTCTTCTGATTCCTTAATCAAATCTGGTGCGAATAACTGTTTGTCTCCAACTCATTCCACAACAGCGGTATCCTACACCTCCTTGCGTATAAAGCTTCGAAAGGTGCCATCTTCAAACTGGCCTGGTAACTGTTGTTGTACGAGAACTCTGCGTAGGGAAAATTGTCATCCCAACTAGATCCATAATCTAGCGCGCATGCCCTCAACATATCCTCTAGAATCTGGTTGACTCTCTCGTTCTGTCCATCTGTCTGCGGGTGGAATGTTGTACTGGACTCCAACCTCGTTCCCAAAGTCTGGTGCACTTGATGCCAAAACTTTGAGGTAAACTGTGTTGCTCTATCTGATACGATGGTCCTAGGAACTCCATGCAGACATACGATCCTGGTCATGTATATCTTGGCCAACTTCGCACTTGTATAGGTGGTTTTCACTGGGATAAAGTGAGCTACTTTGGTCAAGCGATCAACTACTACCCATATAGAATCATATTCTGATTTGGTCCTGGGCAATCCGGTGATAAAATCCATGCCAAGCTTTTCCCACTTCCATTCGGGTATCGGCATAGATTTTAACAATCCGGCTGGCTTTTGATGTTCTGCCTTCACTCTCTGACATACATCACACACGGCTACATACTCGGCAATGTCCTTCTTCATACCAGTCCACCAGAAACGCTCCTTTAAATCAACATACATCTTGGTGTTTCCGGGGTGAATCGAGTATGGTGAGTCATGAGCCTCCTGAAGTATTAACTTCCTAATCTCTGTGTTATTGGGAACATAAACACGGTCCTCAAACCACAAGGTGTCGTGTTCATCCTCACGAAAACCTTTGGCCTTTCCTTTGCTCATTCTCTCTTTTATCTCGCAATCTCTTTGTCATCCTTCTGAGCTTCTCGAATCTTTCCTAACAATGTAGACTGAACCTTCATTGTTGCAACAAAACCTCTAGGGACAATCTCCAATCGAAGTTCCTGAGATCCTCTGCCAACTCCTTTGGCAATCCTACGCTTATGAGTGTGTTGGCATAACTCTTCCGGCTCAAAGTGTCTGCTACGACATTGGCCTTGCCTGGATGATAGTGAAGTTTCATGGCATAATCCTTTATAAGCTCCAACCATCTCCTCTGCCTAAGGTTCAACTCCTTCTGTGTGAAAATGTACTTCAAACTCTTATGGTCAGTGTATACATCGCAATGGTTTCCAATAAGATAATGTCTCCAAGTCTTCAACGCATGCACTACGGCAGCCAACTCCAAGTCATGCATGGCATAATTTAACTCATGCGGTTTCAGTTGTCGCAAGGCATGCGAAACAACTCTTCCGTCCTACATCAGCACACTTCCAAGTCCTAGGCGCATGTCTAGATACATACTTGATCCTTTTTCCCTCTGGGGTGGTGAGACAAATTGATTTACTAACACAATCAATGCTTCCTCCATACTTTGACATCCAGTACATACCTAATATCACATCCAATCCTTGTGACTCCAAAATTTTTAGGTCTGACGGGAAAACATGGCTACCAATGGTTAAGGGTATCTGGTCGCACCATCGACTAGCCATATACTCTGCTCCAGGTGAACTCACTAACAGAGGGGTCCTAAGGGTTTGGGTTGGTAGTTTAAACTTATCCATGAATCCCCTTGATATATATGAATGCGATGCACCAGTATCAAAAAGAACAAGGGCGGTAAAAGACTTAACCAAAAACTTACCAATAACCGCGTCTGGATTCTCTTCAACCTCCTCCACGTTAACGTGGTTCACTTGTCCTTTGTTGAATGGATTGGGATTCTTCCCAGCGCTCCCATTACTATTTCCATTCTTCGCTTCAGGGCACTCCGTGGCATAGTGTCCAGTCTTCCCGCACTTGAAGCAAGTAACGTGGCTTAGGTCTCTCTTGGCGGGTGTGGCTGGATTGGGGCGGTTCTGATTGTTGCTTGCTCCATTCCCATTCCCATTCCTTGGGCCAGTATGATTATGGGTACTTCCTCCATTGTGGGTGTGGCCTCCATGGTTATGAACAAGTCCTCCCGAGTTCGGGGTTAGGCAAGGCTTCTGCTGAGCTCCTGAATTATACCTTCCTTGTCCATACTTCCTCTTATGGCTCTCAATCTGCTGTTGCTTCCCTTCAATCATAAGAGCCTTATCTACAAACTCCTGGTAGTTTTTGAATGTTGCCACCATCAACTGCATGCTCATCTCATTGTTCAGCCCTTCCCTTCTCCTGCTTCGCGGCATCTGTGGCCACATCATCAGGGGCATAGCGAGATAACTTGCTAAACTCATCCACGTACTGAGCCACAATACGGTTCCCCTGGTGCAAGTTGCGAAACTCACGCTTCTTCATGCTCATAGCTCCTGTTGAGACATGGGAGGTGCGGAATGCTTGCTGAAACTGATCCCATGTAATAGTGGCTATAGGATAGGTGACTATGTAATTCTCCCACCATGAGGCTGCTGGTCCATCCAACTGATGTGCGGCAAAATGCACCTTCTCAGCATCTGTACATCCTATAGTGGTTAACTCCCTTCCAATCCTACGGAGCCAATCATCTGGCACTATCGGCTCGGTGCTGCTGGAAAACACCGGCGACTGCAACCTCAGAAAGCGGGCTAAGCTGTCAACTGGTGGTTGTGGTGATGGGTTGTTTTTGTTGGTGCCTTAATTCTGAACTAACACCTGCATTAGGTTATTCTGCTGCTGGATCAACTGAGTGGGCTCCGGTGGGAAAGTAAATCCGGGGTCACGTCTCGGAGGCATCTGAGGGTTTAGAGGGAAGAGAATAGAATAGAATGAGGTCTAGTGAGAAAACACTACCCATATGCACATGATACAAACACAATAATATCACTCAATCAATCAAGCAAGGGCATACAATCGATCTAACTACTGTTACAAAAGTGCTTGGACTATACTATATACATGGTGGAATACTACTACTGATGTGGTGGTCTACTAGAAATATTGCTCGGTCGAAGACTCCATAATGTCTGCTCCAGCTTCGTCTTCATAGTCATAATCGCTATCGTCGGGGTCCGAGTCGGTGTCGTTGATTGATGATGTAGTCCTCAGAACGAATCTCCTTGGGTTCTTCGTCTTCTCCTCCTGGCGCGGGGTCTCCCATGAAAACTCCTAGCTTCCTTTCCAGATCGTCATTCTTCTCCACTAGTACGACGATTTCCTCCTCATAATCTTCACGTGTAGCCTTGAGTTCTTCCTCCAGTTCCATGATCCTTGTCATTGCCTTCTTCAGATCTATCATGCATGCGCACATCTAGTTCTCCTAGCGATGAATGTGCTGGTTTAGCTCCTGGATGAAAGCGGCGATTGATCTATCCTTCCTGGTGCTGATCATCTCCCATTGCTCATCTCGGTGCCCACAAATCTGGTAGATAGTATCCTTAAGCTCCTTATGGTAAACTTCTCCAATGCGTCCCATGGTGATGTGAGCTGCCATGCTCTTTCCTAGACTCCGGGTTGGTGCATCAAAGGAAAACTCTATGGGTTTGGTGACTGACGCGAATGTCCTTCCTGGAACTTGAACTTGAATCATCCATCGCTCCTCTTCTGGTAATGCGGCGTTGTAAGTCTCGGTGAAGCTTGGTATTCCAATGTTCAGGTACCTGGTGACTTCCTTCAAGTGTCGTCCAAAGGGTGTGTCTTCATCCGGTTGTGCAAACTTGTTCCTTCTGTCCGCCATCCTAAAGAGTAGAAAATGCAGAGGAGTCAGAAATGAGAAGAGAGTAGTGATCTAGGGCTTTAGCTTAGTGGTCGTGTCCTACATTCAGCGTGTGCTCTGATACCATCTTGTAGCGACCCGACCTCAAACGGTCAAGTCTCTGTGCTTCAGTGTCATCCCTGGATCGGTAATGCTGACACACACAGTACTCGAAGGATTTATAACAGAGTGGCAATCACACACTTATTACAACGAATGTCTCAAAAGAGAACTTATTACAATAAATATGGCTTAAGGCCATCTAATACGATAACAGCAGAAGGCTTGGAAGATACAGTGAGTCCATCAACTCCAACAGCATAGCTGAGCTACACGGCAACAACCTAACGAACCTTACTCCTTGTCTGAAAAGTCTGCAACATAATACGTTGCAGCCCGAAATGGGTCAGCACAAGGAATATGTTGGCAATGTAACATAGTAGAGCAAAATAGAATAATGCTATCACTATATGCATATTTGGCTGGTGGAAAGCTCTATGGTTAAAGTTTTGCGAAAAGCCAATTTTTCCCTACAACAAAGGAATAGATTTTATTTACTATCATGGTAGTTCAAACATCATTGAGAAGGTTCCTCCAACTCAATCCCAATTAAAAGTAATTATCAACCCAACAATATTAACTTAGAGTGATGAGATACATATGATAATCCAAGTACTAGATACTCAAGATGTCCATAACCGGGGACACGGCTAACCATGATTAGTTTATACACTCTGCAGAGGTTTGCGCACTTTTCCCCACAACACTCGATCTCCTCCGTTGGATTTCTCGCACTACATGATGTTTGAGAAACAGATGACCGAACTCTGCGGTGGTTTGCATACTTTTCCCCACAAGAATCGATCTCCTCCGTTGGATTTCTCGCATTACATGATGTTTGAGAAACGGATGACCGAGACACAGTTTTTCAGAAGCATTAACTCTCTACTCCGGATAGACTATACCACCTACAACCCGACTACCTACTAGTCTACCTCTTCAAGAACTTCACGCAACTTACTCAACTATGCTAGAGCCCATAATAGCTTGTGGCTGCACACGGAAGTTTCTAGCATGAAATATCTCAGTTCCCTTTGAGCCTGGGTGGCGGACCGTAGGATTATCACACGGGTACTCTGGGATATCCTAGGATAACAATGGATTCTCCAGGTGCCCGACAAACAATCCACCCAGATGTGTATTCAAGTTGCCACCTTAAGTTGAACCATTAATTAATAACCTCACATCTTTCATGGATTCACTCGCCCAAACCACGTCTACGAGCATAGCATAGCAATATAAGCAATACGTAGAAGTAACTCCCAAGGGTTTGATAATAACGGGGCAATAGGTTCTACCTCATCAACTAGTTCCCATTCCCACATGTTAAACACATCCTAATCATGCAATGTTTGAGGATTGGAGCTAATGCATAAAAACTAGGTATGAAAAGAGTATGATCAATGTGTTACTTGCCTTACTGATGATCCGCAAAACCTAGAGACTCGTAGTAGCACGCTTTGCACTCTGGGTGTTCTATCGCAAACAACAATAGCATACATAAGAAATCAAGCAAAGAAGCATGGGTAAAACTCAAATAAGAGATCTAACCAAAAAGTTCAACTTAAGAACTCCGGTTTGCAAGAAGAATCAAATCAAACAGAGCAACGAAACTCAAACTGCTAAAGAAACAAGATCCGATTACTAATCTGGACTAAGGTCAAATTTTACTGTATCAAAATCTTGTTCAAGTTAGTTAAACATAAAGAGGGTTTCGAGACGAAGATGTAGGTGCTTGAATCGCCTGATTCCGATAAACGAGCGAAAAGATAAACTAAAACGAAAATCGGATCAGAAATAGCGATCGAAAATAATCGCGAAAAAATCTAAGAAAAAGAAAACTGACGAATAGGCTAACGAATGAACGTTCGTTGTCTGCGGCTAACGAGTGAACATCGTTCGTTAAAACGAACTTACGGATGAACGTCCGCTAAATAAACTAAACTGAGAAAACCGGCGAACCGATCTAAAAACCGAACCTAGGGTTTTCTAAAAAACCCGAACCGGTTTAAAAAATAAAACCAAACGGCGGCAACGGTGGCTTATACCTCCGGCGAGGTCCGGCGAGGCGGGACGGCTCCGGCGAGGTCCGGCTGTGGCGGCGGGTGGCGCGGGGCGGCGACGGCAGGCGGCGGCGCGGTGCTAGGCGGCAGGGCGGTGACGGCAGCGGCGGCGTAGTGCTAGGCGGCGGGGCGGGGTGGTTCGGGTGGGGGTGTGGGGGTGCGGGCGCGGCGTATATAAGGAGGGGAGCTAGCTTGGGGAGGGGGCAAGGCGGCGCGGGGAGGAGTCTCGGCCGAACTCGGCTTGCAGCGGCGCCGGTCTCCGCGTCGGGGACGAGGCGGACAGCTCTGCTGAGTTGGGTCGGCTGGCTGGGCTTCGGCCCAGTCGGCAAAGATTTAAAAAAAATTCGCCGTAACTTAAATAAATCCTAGAAAAATGAATGAAAATCTAAAAATGCGAAAACAAATTTTCACCGTCTAAATAAAATATTTAGAACAAGATGAACATTTTCTTGGCCTTAAAATGCAATTTTGAAAAACATGCAATTTTCCTAATTCAAATAAAATAGCAATAAACTCCGAATAAATTCAAATATTTGGTTTTAATATTCTTCCTCCAATGTTACATTTATTTTGGAGAAGTCATATTATCTCCTCTCATATTTTCTTAATATGAAATATTTTCGGAGAGAAAAATAATTAAACCAAAAAAAATCCTCGTTTCAATATTTGATAGAGTTCAAATATGAAAACAGTGAAATCCCCGACTCTCTCCGAGGGTCCTTGAGTTGCTTAAAATTTCGAGGATCACGAAACGAAATGCAGCAAAATATGATATGCATGAATGATCTATGTATAACATTCCAAATTGGAAATTTGGGATGTTACATTCATGGTGTTTTCCATAAAATGCTTGCCAAGTATGATGTCAACCATAGAATTGCATCACCTTATCATCCTCAGTCTAGTGGTCAAGTTGAACTTAGCAATAGAGAAATAAAATTAATATTGCAAAAGACTGTCAATAGGTCTCGGAAGAATTGGTCTAAGAAATTAGACGATGCAGTTTGGGCTTATAGAACAACATATAAAAATCCTATGGGTATGTCTCCTTGTAAAATGGTTTATGGAAAAGCTTGCCATTCGCCTCTTGAGTTACAACATAAAGCATAATGGGCAATCAAAGAACTCAACTATGATTTCAAACTTGTTGGTGAAAAGAGGTTATTTGATATTAGCTCTTTAGATGAATGGAGAACCCAAGCTTATGAAAATGCCAAGTTATTTAAAGAAAAAGTTAAAAGATGGCATGATAAAAGGATCCAAAAGCGTGAGTTTAAAGTTGGAGAATATGTTCTTTGTACAACTCTCGTTTTAGATTCTTTGCAGGAAAACTCCTCTCAAAATGGGAAGGACCCTATGTTATCGAGGAGGTTTATCGGTCTGGAGCCATCAAAATAAATAATTCTGAATGTACTAACTGGAAGGTTGTTAATGGGCAACTAATAAAACATTATATCTCAGGTACGCCCATTGTAACACCCACGATGCGGCCATATCTCCCACGTGTCGGAGCGCAACTTAGAGGCATAACCGCATAGTAGACATGTCACAAGAGGGGTAATCTTTACACATCCCAGGTACTGAATAAGAGAGGGATAAGGAGTTGGCTTACAATCGCCACTTCACACAATACATAAATATAGCATTACATCATACAGAATACAATCAAGGTCCGACTACGAAACCAAATAAAGAAAGACAACCCCTAATGCTAAATCCCCGATCGCCCCAACTGGGCTCCACTATTGATCAACTGGAAACGAAACAATACAACAAACACGATCTTCATCGAGCTCCCACTTGAGCTTGGTTGTGTCATCCGCAATGGTATCATCGGCACCTGCAACTGTTTGGAAGTATCTGTGAGTCACGAGGACTCAGCAATCTCACACCCGCGAGATCAAGACTATTTAAGCTTATGGGTAGGGAAAGGTAGTGAGGTGGAGCTGCAGCAAGCACTAAGCATATATGGTGGCTAACATACACAAATAAGAGCGAGAAGAGAAGCAAAGCAACGGTCGTGAACTAGAAGTGATCAAGAAGTGATCCTGAAACTACTTACGTTCAAGAATAACACCAAAACTGTGTTCACTTCCTGGACTCCGCCGAAAAGAGACCATCACGGCTACACACGCGGTTGATGCATTTTAATTAAGTTAAGTTTCAAGTTCTCTACAACCGGACATTAACAAATTCCCATCTGCCCATAACCGCGGGCATGGCTTTCGAAAGTTCATAACCCTGCAGGGGTGTCCCAACTTAGCCCATCACAAGCTCTCACGGTCAACGAAGGATATTCCTTCACCCGGGAAGACCCGATCAGGCTCGGAATCCCGGTTACAAGACATTTCGACAATGGTAAAACAAGACCAGCAAGACCGCCCGATGCGCCAACATCCCGATAGGAGCTACACATATCTCGTTCTCAGGGCAACACCGGATGAGCGCTCCGTACAACTAAAACCAGCCCTCAAGTTTCCCTGAGGTGGCGCTGCAAAGGACTCTAGTTCGGACCAACACTTAGACAAGCACTGGCCCAGGGGGGCTTAAATTAAAGATGACCCTCAGGAGCGCGACTCCCAAGGGAAAAGTATGTGGTGGTGAGGCAAATGGTAAAACCAAGGTTGGGCCTTGCTAGAGGATTTTTATTCAAAGCGAACTGTCAAGGGGTCCCCATAACACCCAACTGTGTAAGGAACGCAAAATCAAGGAACATAACACCGGCATGACGGAAACTAGGGCGGCAAGAGTGGAACAAAACACTAGGCATAAGGCCGAGCCTTCCTCTCTTTACCAAGTATATAGATGCATTAATTAAATAAGAGATATTGTGATATCCCAACATAACCATGTTCCAACATGGAACAAACTTAATCTTCACCTGCAACTAGCAATGCTATAAGAGGGGCTGAGCAAAAGCGGTAACATAGCCAAACAACGGTTTGCTAGGAAAGGTGGGTTAGAGGATTGACATGGCAATATGGGAGGCATGATAAGCAAGTGGTAGGTAGCGCGGCATAGCAATAGAGCAAACAACTAGCAAGCAAAGATAGAAGTGATTTCGAAGGTATGGTCATCTTGCCTGAGATCCCGCAAGGAAGAAGAACGAGTCCATGAAGAAGACAAACGGACGAAGTCGAACGAATCCTCACAAACGCAACATTAATGGAACCAACCCGAAGAAGCACACCGGAAAGAAGCAAACAACATGGTAATCAACCATCACATAATCATGGCATGATGCACAACCAAGTATGATGCATGTCCGGTTTAATGAAGCATGTCATGGCAAAGTGCACAAGCAAAACTACAAGTTAAGTGGAGCTCAATATGCAACGAGTTGCATACTGATGAAACACCACAACAAATTATTTAGTTCCATCTCGTTTATGTACCCAACAATATTAAATGTTGATTAACATGGAAAGAGGTGAAGCAAATGAAAACTACCTATCTAGGCAAGTTTAAATGAGGCCGGAACAACAAACAACAATTCCAGAAAAAATCCTCATGAGCATATATTAGATTTGGTACTGATATGCCCTATACACAATTTTAGAGTTGTAAAACATGCCAAGTACTGCCACCATGTTAAACTAGGCATTTTTCTACCCCATTTACATATAAAGTTTATTAAATTTGGAGCTACGATTATTAAGTTATGAAATAAACATTTTAACATGGCATAGGAGCAAATTAATGCCAACAGCAGTTTAAGCATTTTATACATAGATGAAAGTTGCAAATTATGAAACTAGACGAAATTCTAGTCATGTTTCATATATAACTTATTTTAATCCGATGCACGGTTAATTAGATATTAAATGCATGAATGCTGAGGTTTTTTTTTGCAAAACAGAAAAACACTGGATAATGTCTAAATCGGAGACAGGAAAAAACATTGTATGGGCCGAAACTGGGACAAGCCCAATAGGAGAAAAAAACAAAAGGTGGGGCGTTGGGTGTGGCCTCACTCAGTGTGACCATTGGGCCAATGCGAGCTGGGCCTGGCATGGCCAGCTGGCCCACATGTGGAGTGGCCTCGTAGAGGTGGCTGGGCAAGGGCGCGATCAGCGCGCTCGGGTGCGTTGACCCCCATCGATGCAGGTGCGCGAGGTCGCCGCGAGTAGGGGAAGCAGAGGATGCAGCGGCGGACTTGACGACGGGGAGGGCGACGCGAGGCGGCAGAGTTCGAGGCCATGGCGGCGGGGTCCTTGGGCGGTGGCACGAAGCCGGCTTGCAGGTCGAGGTCGCCGGCTGGCAGGCTCGCCGGGGCGGCGCGGCGTTGGTGCTCCCTTTTGGTGGCGACGAAGATGGGCGGCGGCGCTCCTAGAAGTAGACAAAGAGGGGGATGGCGGAGACCGGCTGATCTGGACACGAGGAGGCGGATCCCGGTGAGGATCCACGGCGATGGAGCTCCATCCAGTGGCCATGGAGAGGTCCCTGTTCATCCTGAAGAACGAGAGGCCGCGAGGTGAGGTGCTGGAGAGAGAGCAACGGTAGAGAGAGAGAGAGAGAGAGAGAGAGAGAGAGAGAGAGAGAGAGAGAGAAAGGGAGGCGAGGTCGGCCTGTTCGGCGGTGCTCCGGCGGGATCCGGTCGCCGGAGATGGATGGCGGTGAGGCAGCGAGGTTGGAGGAAGGTAGCGGCTTCGTGGCCTCCCGGCGAGCTTTGTCGCAGGGGCGTCCGGGTCCGAGTCCAGTAGCAGGGTCTAGGAGGGGGCGCACGAGGAGGAGCTTCGGGGAAGGAGGAGCTTGGGCAGTGGAAGATGCCCACGGTCGAGGTGGACGCATGGGAGGGCTGGTCAGATCCAGAAACAGAGGAGGAGGTAGGTGGATCGGGAGGGATCCCGAGGAAGATGCTCCTGGCGGCGGCGCGAGGGACAAGATGCCTAGAATTTAGGGTTTGTCTAGAAATGGACAAAGGGGAACTATATATAGCAAAACATACCAGTGTAGGGCGGTTAGGTCCCTCCGATCGTAATCGGACGTTCCGAAAAAAATAGGTAGGGAGTTAAAATAAGAAAACGGTGATATTTTGTAGATATTTGGGGATGATCCGGACCCAACGTGACGATTGCCCGGGTCGGGTCCGGGACAGCTTTCGGACGCCCGCGCGAGGAGGGCCGTGGGCTGACAGGTGAGGTTAGGATGGGCCTGACGGCGAGTGGTAGTGGGCTGTGCGGAAAGCCTTGGGCTGAGAGAACAGAAGAGAGAGACCAGATGACTGTTTTCGGAGACCGAAAACGTCCGACATTTGACCGGCTATACTGCTGCTATAGTTAACCGTTGGGGCCTCAAACGGACTCCGAATGCGATGAAACTTTGCAGACGGTCTACCTACAACATAGCAAGACCACACGCCAAATATCATCCCATTCCGAGAACATTTTTCGGCCACTTATAAAATACTATGTCGGACATGCCACGGGCGCGTGCAAGTGTGTCTGGGCTCAGAACGGACAACGGAAGGAACGGGGAGACCCGGACGGATGCAAGTTTTGAAAAACATGATGATGCAATGCACATGATGACATGACATGATGCAACATGCAAGCAAATGACATGGAAAAGACAGTGAATAACTGGAAGACACCAAGCGCAACGGTCTCGGGGCGTCACAACACTCCACCACTACAAGAGGATCTCATCCCGAGATCTAGGATGGCACCGGAGGGAAACGGAAGAGGAAGAGAAGAGGTAAAACTAAGTTGCTTCTTTGACAAACAAGTGAAACCAATGAACCTTGAGAGGTTGAACAAATTGAAAGAAAGAATGCAATGAAGATGAAAAAAGTTGAAAACACTCCATTAGAAAAGAGGAACAAGGAACATTACTAGAACCTTATAGGTTGAAAGACATTAGAAAAAGGTTGCAATGGATAAGAAGTACATGCAAGCACTCCAGTAGAACGAGATGTACAAGAAACGATAAGGATCAATTACGACAACACTCCGGCTAGAAATGGAAGGTAACGAATATGGGCTTGGCAAAATGAAAGCACTTGGATGAGAGTCCGCTTAGAAGAGGAATGATAGCCACAACGCTCCGGTTAAAACAAGATAGAGAAGGAAAAAGAATGATATAAATTTGGACAGCACTCCGACTATAAATGGAAGGAGTAGAACACGAATTTGACAAGATGAGAGGATACTTGATGAAATCAACAACACACTACCTCCGAAACTATTGAAAGAATGGCACAAGAGGTAAGAAAGATTTTAGACAGCACTCCAGTAGAAAAGAGGCAAAACTTGATAGAATGATAGAACTTGAAAAGAGGGCACGACACTCCAGTTGAATGGATAAATGAAAGGAAAGAACATGATCTTTGAAAACAAATGGGATGATGGGTCGAAGAGTGCAACATCACAATGCCTCCGGAAGAAATGAAAAAAATGAATTTACTGAATGGAGGAAAACAAGATCTTGGGAGAGCACACTTACAACAAATGCTAGAGCGGAGTCGTTGGATTATCAAAAATGAAAGGATAAGCCTTAAGTGGGCTTATGGAGAACATCTCAAAACTGAGGTGAATTCTGCCACTAATGGAAACAATAGAGTGGATTGAGGTTAACAAGGAGTCGAGAAGCTTATTTCACTGGGAGGATAAATGAAGAACTTGGATCATTTATAAGCACCATAAATAACAACAATCCTTAGGGAAAGCTTTAGGTGAAATATAACCCAAGATAATTCCAATGAAGAGATTGATGGATTTAAACTACCTCATTCTTGATAAATTGTGAATCATGAAACATGAAGGGAAATTATCAAGAATGACATAACACCACCTCAAAAGATAAAATAGGAAGAACTGCACTTAGAAATGCAAGATGAAGAATACTTGAGCTCCTATGAAAAGAATCTTGATGAGCACTTCGAGAAGGAATTAAATCTTTGATGAACCATCATGTAGAGCCTCCCTGAAGAACTCCGGTAATAAAAGAATGATCAAACGAAAGAGAAGTTGAAAACGCAAGGTGAATCCTTGCAATGATTTAGATGGATCTCCATGGTGATATAATTGCGGGAGCTGGGAACTCCGGGAAAGAAAAGATGAAACAACTGAAAACTGAGAACTTGATGAGCCTCCGGAATAAGGAATTGAATTTACTCGATGAAACAAAAATAAGAATTACATTATGCATATCCTTCACCAATTTAAATTGATGACAAGCAACGGACGTGGCATACTACTTATTCTCGTAGAAAAGATTAAGATAGATATAGCGTAAACTTGAGAAGGTCTTCAATGAACCGCCGGTAGGATTGAAACAACGAATGAATTGATATAACAACGAAGAAAGATAATTCTTGAACGAACCACCGTAAGAACTGAAAAATGAACGAAGTAAAGGGATGAATCACCGGTAAGAATTTTAAAACGAACAAAGATACTTGGGGAAATTTAGATACAAGAGAATGAAGAGATCGCGAGCTGATTGGATAATAATTGAATGAAGCACCGGTAACATTTGGCGAACAATAGCTGAAAGCTGGAATGAATAATATTTGAAAAGATGGCCCTCGGAGGAAAGAAATGGAAACAACTCATGAAATGCTCTGGATGGGTGAAAACAATTCTCATGATCGAAAACAATTATGAGAGGATGGCATAAGGCTAGCACCATGAATCTTTGAAAGAACGGATGAGATTTGGAGGAAAACTCTTCTTCGGTCTTCACATGTTGAGAATGACGATGAGAAACACCACCATGAATATTGATGAGATACTCCGGGATGAAAATTAGAAAGGTTGAACCGACGATGACAAGAATTTGAAAGATCTTGGAGAAATACACATGACTGATGATAATTCATTCTTACGTCAAACTTAGAAAAAAAAGAATTTGAGAGTAACTCCGTGAAGATTAGAAGAGTCAGGTAAGATCCTGGGAAAAGACCTGTTGGTTAGGGCCTGCTCAAAAGATACATCGTTGAAATGATTGCTTGAAAAGAGAGATTGTACTGGTTGAATTAAATGGCATGAATGAAATAACATCCTCAAAAGAACTTGAACGAATGCAGAGTGGAAACACGAATCTTCTGAGATATCTGCAGCACTCCGGAACAAATGAATAGCGAGAGGTGGATGATTAAGAGGTGCACCGGTATGAGAAAGCATTGCAACGAGGAAAACATATGATCAACAAAGCTTGACTTGAACCCACCGGAGAAGAAAACGAGTGAAGAGTGACGAACTTGAAGCTCCCTTAGCATCTTCAAAAGAAACACCAGGTACATTGAAAGAAAAGACTGAAGAGACTTCCCGTCAATAAAAAGGATACTTGATTAAGAAATCTGAGTCCTTGAAGAAAAAGGGTGGGAGGGCGGGGAAACAAAGGCAACTTGGGAACGGATGAAACGAACAACGTTGAGAAGACTTTGAGTTGATCTTGTGAATGCTGAAAATGATCGGATCCACTTGGAGAGAAACACGCCGGTTGAAAAGGATTGACATGACAATCTCGATTATCATGAAGGATTGGTATTCACATAGGAGTATGAGAACACCGCTTAGGAAAGATAAGGAATCAACACTTGACTTCGAAGCAACTCGAATACCACAACTAAAAACAAAACAAAGTATTGGCTTGCAGAATAAGCCGGAACAAACATATGATAGAGATTTCGTCCGAAGTTTTCGTGGTGGGTCCCTCACGGGCTCGATCGTACAACACCATCATGTACAAGGCAGTGCACATGACATACGAAGCGTCCCCGAGTCGTCATAGCCAAGGACTCTTTAAGACACAACGAGTCCACTTTAAAACCAACCGTGGATAGGCGGACCACTAGACGTCGAACCCCAATTTCATATCATACATCTGTCGAAAAGATATCCTAGGAGCTACCTGAATTCCCACTTATAAACTCCCGAAACTTTATGGTTATGCAATCAGGTGTTGGGGATACAGGGGAAGCATAATATCTCACCCAAAACTAGCAAATCCTACATCCAGCTGTATCCATCCTTCAACACATAACCAAGAAACCTTCGGAAATCATTTACCTCAACCTTCGAAAAGCATCTGTTATATGGGTTATGTCAATACTCCCGAACTCCCGCCCCAATACTGGGTGGCGTCGAGGTTATCTCACCAACAACTGCATAAAAGAGATTTTCGATGTCGGCGAACTCAGGTATTCCAGAACTGCAACGATAAAATTCTGACGACAACACCTCGGAGCTCAACTCCCCGGGACACTGCCACAACCCCTAAATGTAAGGAGGCACCAAGAACAATGTTCTCATCACAAAACCATCGGAACGATTCCAAGATACCCGCGTGATCCTAATTTTTTTGTGAAATATGAGGAGAGAAGAGTCAAAACTCTACGTCAGGAGGCCTCACCAGAGCGATGAAGGGACTGAGGAGTAAAAAGAATCCTACTTTCCGATATATATAATCCTATAAGACTCAAAACATTTTCTTCTAGACTCAACAATGCCAGCGATTCGATCAAGTAGGGGGCTCCTAAGTCGGGGAGGGCTCTGATTACCAACTTGTAACACCCACGATGCGGCTATATCTCCCACGTGTCGGAGCACGACTTAGAGGCATAACCGCATAGTAGACATGTCGCAAGAGGGGTAATCTTTACACATCCCAGGTACTGAATAAGAGAGGGATAAAGAGTTGCTTACAATCGCCACTTCACACAATACATAAATATAGCATTACATCATCCAGAATACAATCAAGGTCCGACTACGGAACCAAATAAAGAAAGACAACCCCTAATGCTAGATCCCCGATCGCCCCAACTGGGCCCCACTACCGATCAACTGGAAACGAAACAATACAACAAACACGATCTTCATCGAGCTCCCACTTGAGCTTGGTTGCGTCATCTGCAATGGTATCATCGGCACCTGCAACTGTTTGGAAGTATCTGTGAGTCACGAGGACTCAGCAATCTCACACCCGCGAGATCAAGACTATTTAAGCTTATGGGTAGGGAAAGGTAGTGAGGTGGAGCTGCAGCAAGCACTAAGCATATATGGTGGCTAACATACGCAAATAAGAGCGAGAAGAGAAGCAAAGCAACGGTCGTGATCAAGAAGTGATCCTGAAACTACTTACGTTCAAGCATAACACCAAAACCGTGTTCACTTCCCGGACTCCGCCGGAAAGAGACCATCACGGCTACACACGCGGTTGATGCATTTTAATTAAGTTAAGTTTCAAGTTCTCTACAACCGGACATTAACAAATTCCCATCTGCCCATAACCACGGGCACGGCTTTCGAAAGTCCATAACACTGCAGGGGTGTCCCAACTTAGCCCATCACAAGCTCTCATGGTCAACAAAGGATATTCCTTCACCCGGGAAGACCCGATCAGGCTCGGAATCCCGGTTACAAGACATTTCGACAATGGTAAAACAAGACCAGGAAGACCGCTCGATGCGCCGACATCCCGATAGGAGCTGCACATATCTCGTTCTCAGGGCAACACCGGATGAGCGCTCCGTACAACTAAAACCAGCCCTCAAGTTTCCCTGAGGTGGCGCTGCAAAGGACTCTAGTTCGGACCAACACATAGACAGGCACTGGCCCGAGGGGGCTTAAAATAAAGATGACCCTCAGGAGCGCGACTCCCAAGGGAAAAGTATGTGGTGGTGAGGCAAATGGTAAAACCAAGGTTGGGCCTTGCTGGAGGAGTTTTATTCAAAGCAAACTGTCAAGGGGTCCCCATAACACCCAACCGTGTAAGGAACGCAAGATCAAGGAACATAGCACCGGTATGACGGGAAACTAGGGCGGCAAGAGTGGAACAAAACACCAGGCATAAGGCCGAGCCTTCCACCCTTTACCAAGTATATAGATGCATTAATTAAATAAGAGATATTGTGATATCCCAACATAACCATGTTCCAACATGGAACAAACTTAATCTTCACCTGCATACCTCTGAAAAATGTCACAGGGGAAAACAACAGATTTCTCACCACGAGTGAGAGAAAGCGAGAGAGAGAGAGAGAGAGAGAGAGAGAGAGAGAGAGAGAGAGGGGAAGGAGAGAGGGAGAGAGAGAGACGCCTTAGGATTAACCATATTCAACACACATTTTTTGTTGTTTTGTGTGAACACCGAGGCCATCACCGGCGGGGGTGAGAAGGAGGATAAGCGGCAACACAAATATGATGCCTCGCAAAAATAAAGGAGATGGACCTATTGTGGTCTTGAGTGATTGTTGCTGAGTTAAGAGCATGTGTTATGTTTTCTCTCCCGTTGCAATGCTATAAGAGGGGCTGAGCAAAAGTGGTAACATAGCCAAACAACAGTTTGCTAGAAAAGGTGGGTTAGAGGCTTGACATGGCAATATGGGAGGCATGATAAAGCAAGTGGTAGGTAGCACGGCATAGCAATAGAGCGAACAACTAGCAAGCAAAGATAGAAGTGATTTCGAGGGTATGGTCATCTTTCCTGAGATCCCGCAAGGAAGAAGAACGAGTCCATGAAGAAGACAAACGGACGAAGTCGAACGAATCCTCACAAACGCAACGTTGACGGAACCAACCCGAAGAAGCACACCGGAAAGAAGCAAACAACATGCTAAACATTATCATGGCATGATGCACAACCAAGTATGATGCATGTCCGGTTTAATGAAGCATGTCATGGAAAAGTGCACAAGCAAAACTACAAGTTAAGTGGAGCTCAATATGCAACGAGTTGCATATTGACGAAACACCACAACAAATTATTTAGTTCGATCTCTTTTATGTACCCAACAATATTAAATATTGATTAACATGGCAAGAGGTGAAGCAAATGAAAACTATCTATCTAGGCAAGTTTAAATGAGGCGGAACAACAAACAACAATTCCAGAAAAAAATCCTCATGAGCATATATTTGATTTGGTACTGATCTGCGCTATACACAATTTTAGAGTTGTAAAACATGCAAAGTACTGCCACCATGTTAAACTAGGAATTTTTCTACCCCATTTACATATAAAGTTTATTAAATTTGGAGCTATGATTATTAAGTTATGAAATAAAACATTTTAACATGGCGTAGGAGCAAATTAATGCAAACAACAGTTTAAGCATCTTAAACATAGATGAAAGTTGCAAATTATGAAACTAGACGAAATTCTAGTCATGTTTCATATATAACTTATTTTAATCCGATGCACGGTTAATTAGATATTAAATGCATGAATGCTGAGGTTTCTTTTGCAAAACAGAGAAACACTGGATAATGTCTAAATCACAGACAGGAAAAAAAATGCTGTATGGGCCGAAACTGGGACAAGCCCAACAGGAGAAAAAAACAAAATGTGGGGCGCTGGGGTGTGGCCTCACCCAGTGTGGCCATTGGGCCGGCGCGAGCTGGGCCTGGCATGGCCAGCTGGCCCACGTGTGGAGTGGCCTCGTAGAGGCGGCTGGGCAAGGACCCGATAAACGCGCTCGGGTGCGTTGACCCCCATCGATGCAGGTGCGCGAGGTCGCCGCGAGCAGGGGAAGCAGAGCATGCAGCGGCGGACTTGACAACGGGGAGGGCGACGCGAGGCGGCAGAGTTCGAGGCCATGGCGGCGGGGTCCTTGGGCGGTGGCGCGAAGCCGGCTTGCAGGTCGAGGTCGCCGGCTGGCAGGCTCGCCGGGGCGGCGCGGCGTTGGTGCTCCCTGTTGGTGGCGACGAAGACAGGTGGCGGCGCTCCTAGCAGTAGACAAAGAGGGGGATGGAGGAGACCGGCCGATCTGGATGCGGGGAGGCGGATCCCGGTGAGGATCCACAGCGATGGAGCTCCATCCAGTGGCCATGGCGAGGTCCCTGTTCATCCTGAAGAACGAGAGGCCGCGAGGTGAGGTGCTGGAGAGAGAGCAATGGTAGAGAGAGAGAAAGGGAGGCGAGGTCGGCCTGTTCGGTGGTGCTCCGGCGGGATCCGGTCGCCGGAGACGGACGGCGGCGAGGCAGCGAGGTTGGAGGAAGGTAGCGGCTTGGTGGCCTCCTGGCGAGCTTGGTCGCAGGGGCGTCCGGGTCCGGGTCCGGCAGCAGGGTCTAGGAGGGGGCGCACGAGGAGGAGCTTCGGGGAAGGAGGAGCTCGGGCAGTGGAAGATGGCCGCGGTCGAGGTGGAGGCGTGGGAGGGCTGGTCAGATGCAGAAACAGAGGATGAGGTAGGTGGATCGGGAGGGATCCCGAGGAAGATGCTCCTGGCGGCGACGCGAGGGACAACATGCCTAGAATTTAGGGTTTGTCTAGAAATGGACAAAGGGGAACTATATATAGCAAAACATACCAGTTTATGGCGGTTAGGTCCCTCCGATCGTAATCGGACGTTCCGAAAAAAATAGGTAGGGAGTTCAAATAAGAAAACGATGATGTTTTGTAGATGTTTGGGGATGATCCGGACCCAACGGTGACGACTGTCCGGGTCGGGTCCGGGACAGCTTTCGGATGCGCGCGTGAGGAGGGCCGCGGGCTGACGGGAGAGGTTAGGTTGGGCCTGACGGTGAGTGGTAGTGGGCTGTGCGGAAAGCCTTGGGCTGAGAGAAGAGAAGAGAGAGACCCGACGACTGTTTTCGGAGACCAAAAACGCCCGACCGGCTATACTGTCGCTATAGTTAACCGTTGGGGCCTTAAACGGACTCCGAATGCGATGAAACTTGGCAGACGGTCTACCTACAACATAACAAGACCGCACGCCAAATCTCATCCCATTCCGAGAACATTTTCCGGCCACTTATAAAATACTATTTCGGACATGCTGCGGGCACGTACAAGTGTGTCTGTGCTCAGAACGGACAACGGAAGGAACGGGGAGACCCGGACGGATGCAAGTTTTAAAAAACATGATGATGCAATGCACATGATGACATGACAAGATGCAACACGCAAGCAAATGACATGGCAAAGACAGCGAATAACTGGAAGATACCTGGCGCAATGGTCTCGGGGCGTCACACCCATTAATGTTGAAAGTAATAATATTCAAACTTTGACACCGAAAGAATACATAAAAGAGTCCTTCCGGAACACTCTAGAATCGTGAAAATAAGGAGGTACGTGATACAATAAGTAAACGGACTCCGAAAAATCCGCAAAAAAATATTTTTTGTCAGTTTTGAAATATAATAAAAATTAGAAAAATAAGAAACAACTAGGAAGCATACCCTGGTGGGCCCAAGACACCAGGGCAGGCGCGCCCAGGTGGGTTGTGCCCACCTCGGGTACCTTCCGGACTCCTTTTTCTACAGTTTGCTTGCCCCCCCAAGATAAAAAAAATCTTTATATACCCCCCGAACCTATTGATCACCGTATCGCAGAGAAATCTTCTGTTTTCTTTTCCTTGTTGTTTTCTGTCAGATCCCACCTGCCATGGCTGCTTCAAGCTCCTCCAAGGACAAGTTCTTCAAGAACGTCATCAACCCGTATTTGCGGAAGGTCGTGCATCACCCTCAAGTCATCCAAATTCATGAGGGGGTGCTTCACATCCACGATGTGCAAGGTCCCAAGGGGACGAGAACCGTGGAGGCCATGCTTGAAGCTATGGAGCAGGAGGTCTTCCAATGCAAGGGGGTGGTGGAGCGTGTACTCAATGTCAATCACCTCATGGGCACGAACCTTACCTGTGATCTCAAGGTGGATGGCAATTCCATGAAGGACATCGTCTTTACCCTCCACGAGCAAATCAACTTCCTCCAAAGCCAGATCTACGATCTCCAAAACCAAGTCTTTGAATATGAGGCAAGGTTCAAAGGTATGAGTTTGGCTACCGGTTGCAGGACTCGTGAGACTCACTCCTCCTCTTATGACGGTGAACCTCTGCCATGGAAACCCGAGGACATGACCTCTAATACACCATCACCACCTTCTTCTTCATCACCAAAAGAAAATTGAGTATCGGGTATGGGCACTCCCCTTGGCTTCCGCCAAGCTTGGGGGAGGTGCCCCGGTATCGTATCAGCCCCACTATCTTTTGCCTTTACTTATTTTAGTTTGATCTTTTGCTTTAGATGAATAAAAGTTTAGTTCGATCCTTTCTTTTCGAGAGTTTGCTTAGTGATCTATCCTTGTAATCATGTGCGAGATATATAATAAAGTTTAGTTTGAATCTTTGCTTTCTTTATGTTCTTGTTGCAATAAAAAGAAATGAAATAAATAAAAGGAAAGGAAATAAATCAAGAAGATCATATGCTAATCTTATGGTAGGTGATGACACCACATAAGGAAAAGTATAAGTAGAAAATTTTATTAGAGATTGACAAACATAGTATTAGTCAATGATGCAACTCATGAAAGAATTAATAAGGGAACAGAAGATTCACATATAAATACACTATCCTAGAAATCTTTTGTGATTGTGAGCCCCCATCAAAATATTATATGCCAAAATTGTTGACGTTGGACAAGGAAGACAACTTAATGATTTATGTTTGTTCATATTCAGATAAAAGTCATATTGTCATAGATCCTTTAACATGTGGTGCTTGCCCCTTATCTTTGCTAGCAAAAAATTCCGCACCAAGTAGAGATACTACTTGTGCATCCAAAAACCCTTAAACCCAAATCTTATATTCAAGAGTCCACCTTACCTACCTAGGGATTGAGCAAGATCCCTCAAGTAAGTTGTCATCGGTGCAATAAGGCAATAAAAATTGCTTCTAAAAATGTGAGATCATTTAGTGTAAGAGAAAATTAAGAGTTGTACGAACTTGTGATCGTGAAGAATAAAAGCGACAGACTGCATAATAAAGGTTACCATCACAAGGGGCAATACAACATAACGTTCTTTTGCACTAAGGGGTTGAGCATACAAACAAATAAGCGCATGGCAACCTCTACTTCCCTCTGCGAAGGGCCTATCTTTTACTTTTATGTATTTACTTTTATGCAAAGAGTCAAAGTTTTCTCTCTATTCCTTTTTATTTTTCTCCTTTGGTAAGCATCATGTGGTGAGAAAAGATGCAGGCACATATGTCCAGTTGAATATGGGTAGCATGAGTTATTATTGTTGACATCACCCTTGAGGTGAATACGTTGGGAGGCGAAACTATAAGCCCCTATCTTTTTATGTGTCTGGTTGAAACGTTTTGCTCATGTGTATGCGGTGAGTGTTAGCAATCATGGAAGACTATATGATGGTTCCGTATGCGGACTTGCCTAAAGGCTCCAATATGTGCCCCTTCCTGAAAAGATGATGAATTGTAGTTGCAAAGTTGAAAAAGAACATAGTCTGTTTGTCTCTAATAGAGTTTATGCTTCATACTTTGATAGTGTGATGAATTGTCACTTATTCATGAGAAGTCTATGATAAAAGTTCTATGATAAAAGTCTTATGTTTAAGTTTTTTGTTGTTATAATAATCAACACGATGTTTTTATGTCCGTAATTTGTTTCTATCGACACCTCTCTCTCTCTAAGCATGTGGACATGTTTTTCGATTTCGGTTTTCGCTTGAAGACAAACGAGGTCTAAGCTTGGGGGAGTTGATATGTCCATTTTGCATCATGTTTTCCTACTGATATTTATGATGCTTTTATGCATAATAACGCTTTTTGGAGTAATTCTAATGCCTTTTCTCTCATAATATGCAAGGTACACACGAAGAGGGAGAATTCCGGTAGCTGGAAACATGGACCTGAAAAAGCTACGCCAGGCTACCTATTTTGCACAACTCCAAACAAACTAAAACTTTACGGGGAATTTTTATGGAATATATGAAGAATATTGGAGCAAATAAGTACCAGAGGGGGACACCGTGGTTAGCACAAGACACCCCAGGCGCGCCCTGGTGGGTTGTGTTGGAAATATGCCCTAGAGGCAATAATAAAAGTATTATTATATTTCAATGTTCATGATAAATGTCTTTTATTCATGCTATAACTGTATTATCCGGAAATCGTAATACACGTGTGAATACTTAGACCACAATATGTCCCTGGTGAGCCTCTAGTTGACTAGCTCGTTGTGATCAACAGATAGTCATGGTTTCCTGACTATGGACATTGGATGTCGTTGATAACGGGATCACATCATTAGGAGAATGATGTGATGGACAAGACCCAATCCTAAGCACAGCATAAAAGATCGTGTAGTTCGTTTTGCTAGAGCTTTGCCAATGTCAAGTATCTCTTCCTTCGACCATGAGATCGTGTAACTCCTGGATATCGTAAGAGTGCCTTGGGTGTATCAAACGTCACAACGTAACTGGGTGACTATAAAGGTGCATTACAGGTATCTCCGAAAGTATCTGTTGGGTTGACACGGATCGAGACTGGGATTTGTCACTCCGTATGACGGAGAGGTATCTCTGGGCCCACTCGGTAATGCATCATCATAATGAGCTCAATGTGACCAAGGTGTTGGACACGGGATCATGCATTACGGTACGAGTAAAGTGACTTGCCGGTAACGAGACTGAACAAGGTATTGGGATACCGACGATCGAGTCTCGGGCAAGTAACGTACCGATTGACAAAGGGAATTGCGTACAGGGTTTGATCGAATCCTCGACATCGTGGTTCATCCGATGACAACATCGAGGAGCATGTGGGAGCCATCATGGGTATCCAGATCCCGCTGTTGGTTATTGACCTGAGAGCGTCTCGGTCATGTCTGCATGTCTCCCGAACCCGTAGGGTCTACACACTTAAGGTTCGGTGACGCTAGGGTTATTAGGAAGACTAGTATGTGACTACCGAATGTTGTTCGGAGTCCCGGATGGGATCCTGGACGTCACGAGGAGCTCCGGAAGGGTCCGGAGGTAAAGATTTATATATGGGAAGTTGTCAAACGGACACCGGGAAGTTTCGGGGTCATACCGGTATTGTACCGGGGCCACCGGAAGGGTTCCGGGGGTCCACCGGGAGGGGCCACCCCTCCCGGGGGGCCACATGGGCTGCGTGGGGCAGGGAGCCAGCCCCTGGTGGGCTGGGCGCACCCCCTCCCTTGGGCCCTTGCGCCTAGGGTTGAGGGGGGAACCCTAGAGGGGGCGCCCCCCTTGGCTTGGGGGGCAAGCCACCCTCTCCCCCTCTCCCCTTGGCCGCCGCACCCCCCTAGATGGGTTCTAGGGGGCCGGCCCCCTTCTCCCTTCCCCCTATAAATAGAGGGGTGAGGGGAGGGCAGCCAGACCACCCTCCAAGGCGCAGCCCTCCCCTCCCCAACACCTCTCCTCCTCCGTTGTGTGCTTGGCGAAGCCCTGTCGGAGTACTGCCTCTCCACCATCACCACGCCGTCGTGCTGCCGGTGGTGCTGTCTTCCTCAACCTCTCCTTCCCCTTGCTGGATCAAGAAGGAGGAGACGTCTCCCGTCCCGTACGTGTGTTGAACGCGGAGGTGCTGTCCGTTCAGCACTTGGTCATCGGTGATTCGAATCACGTCGAGTACGACTCCATCATCACCTTGCAAGCTTCCGCACGCGATCTACAAGTGGTATGTAGATGCAAACTCTCTCCCTTGACTCGTTGCTTAGATGAACTCATAGATGGATCTTGGTGAAACCGTAGGAAAAATTTTAATTTTCTGCAACGTTCCCCAACAGTGGCATCATGAGCTAGGTCTATGCGTAGTTCTCTTTGCACGAGTAGAACACAATTTTGTTGTGGGCGTGGATTTTGTCATCTTACTTGCCTCTACTAGTCTTTTCTTGCTCAACGGTATTGTGGGATGAAGCGGCCCGGACCAACCTTACACGTACGCTTACGTGAGACCGGTTCCACCGACTGACATGCACTAGTTGCATAAGGTGGCTGGCGGGTGTCTGTCTCTCCCACTTTAGTTGGAGCGGAATCGATGAACAGGGCCCTTATGAAGGGTAAATAGAAGTTGACAAAATCACGTTGTGGTGATTCGTAGGTAAGAAAACGTTCTTGCTAGAACCCAATTGCAGCCACGTAAAAGATGCAACAACAATTAGAGGACGTCTAACTTGTTTTTGCAGCGATTGATCATGTGATGTGATATGGCCAGAAGTTGTGATGAATGATGAATTGTGATGTATGAGATCATGTTCTTTGTAATAGGATTCACGACTTGCATGTCGATGAGTATGACAACCGGCAGGAGCCATAGGAGTTGTCTTTATTTTTTGTATGACCTGCGTGTCATTGAATAACGCCATGTAAACTACTTTACTTTATTGCTAAACGTTAGTCATAGAAGTAGAAGTAGTCGTTGGCGTGACAACTTCATGAAGACACGATGATGGAGATCATGATGATGGAGATCATGGTGTCAAGCCGGTGACAAGATGATCATGGAGCCCCGAAGATGAAGATCAATGGAGCTATATGATATTGGCCATATCATGTCACAACTATATAATTGCATGTGATGTTTATTATGTTTATGCATCTTGTTTACTTAGGACGACGGTAGTAAATAAGATGATCCCTTACAAAAATTTCAAGAAGTGTTCTCCCCTAACTGTGCACCGTTGCTACAGTTCGTCGCTTCTAAGCACCACGTGATGATCGGGTGTGATGGATTCTTACGTTCACATACAACGGGTGTAAGACAGTTTTACACAGCGAAAACACTTAGGGTTAACTTGACGAGCCTAGCATGTGCAGACATGGCCTCGGAACACGGAGACCGAAAGGTCGAACACGAGTCGTATGGAAGATACGATCAACATGAGAATGTTCACCGACGATGACTAGTCCGTCTCACGTGATGATCGGACACGGGCTAGTCGACTCGGATCGTGTAACACTTAGATGACTAGAGGGATGTCTAATCTAAGTGGGAGTTCATAATTTGATTAGAACTTTATTATCATGAACTTAGTCTAAAACCTTTGCAAATATGTCTTGTAGATCAATGGCCAACGCTAATGTCAACATGAACTTCAACGCGTTCCTAGAGAAAACCAAGCTGAAAGATGATGGCAGCAACTATACGGACTGGGTCCGGAACCTGAGGATCATCCTCATAGCTGCCAGGAAACAATATGTCCTAGAAGGACCGCTAGGTGACGCTCCCGTCCCAGAGAACCAAGACATTATGAATGCTTGGCAGTCTCGTGCTGATGATTACTCCCTCGTTCAGTGCGGCATGCTTTACAGCTTAGAACCGGGGCTCCAAAAGCGTTTTGAGCACCACGGAGCATATGAGATGTTCGAAGAGCTGAAACTAGTTTTTCAAGCTCATGCCCGGGTCGAGAGATATGATGTCTCCGACAAGTTCTACAGTTGTAAGATGGAGGAAAACAGTTCTGTCAGTGAGCACATCCTGAAGATGTCTGGGTTGCACAACCGTATGACCCAGCTGAACATTAACCTCCCAGATGAGGCGGTCATTGACAGAATCCTCCAGTCGCTCCCACCAAGCTACAAGAGCTTTGTGATGAACTACAACATGCAGGGGATGGAAAAGACCATTCCTGAAGTGTTCTCGATGCTGAAGTCAGCAGAGGCTGAAATCAAGAAAGAACATCAAGTGTTGATGGTCAATAAGACCACTAAGTTCAAGAAGGGCAAGGGTAAGAAGAACTTCAAGAAGGACGGCAAGGAGGTTGCCGCGCCTGGTAAGCCAGTTACCGGGAAGAAGTCAAAGAATGGACCCAAGCCTGAGACTGAGTGCTTTTATTGCAAGGGGAAGGGTCACTGGAAGCGGAACTGCCCCAAATACTTAGCGGATAAGAAGGCCGGCAACACCAAAGGTATATTTGATATACATGTGATTGATGTGTACCTTACCAGTACTCGTAGTAACTCCTGGGTATTTGATACCGGTGCCGTTGCTCATATTTGTAACTCACAGCAGGAGCTGCGGAATAAACGGAGACTGGCGAAGGACGAGGTGACTATGCGCGTCGGGAATGGTTCCAGAGTCGATGTGATCGCCGTCGGCACGCTGCCTCTACATTTACCTACGGGATTAGTTTTGAACCTTAATAATTGTTATTTAGTGCCAAGTTTGAGCATGAACATTGTATCTGGATCTCGTTTAATACGAGATGGCTACTCATTTAAGTCTGAGAATAATGGTTGTTCGATTTATATGAGAGATATGTTTTATGGTCATGCTCCGATGGTCAATGGTTTATTCTTAATGAATCTCGAGCGTAATATTACACATGTTCATAGTGTAGATGCCAAAAGATTTAAAGTTGATAACGATAGTCCCACATACTTGTGGCACTGCCGCCTTGGTCACATTGGTGTCAAGCGCATGAAGAAGCTCCATGCCGATGGACTTTTAGAGTCTCTTGATTATGAATCGTTTGACACGTGCGAACCATGCCTCTTGGGCAAAATGACCAAGACTCCGTTCTCCGGAACAATGGAGCGAGCAACCAACTTGTTGGAAATCATACATACCGATGTGTGCGGTCCAATGAGCGTTGAGGCTCGCGGAGGATATCGTTATGTTCTCACTCTCACTGATGACTTGAGTAGATATGGGTATGTCTACTTAATGAAACACAAGTCTGAGACCTTTGAAAAGTTCAAGGAATTTCAGAATGAGGTAGAGAATCAACGTGACCGAAAGATAAAATTCTTACGATCAGATCGTGGAGGAGAATACTTAAGTCACGAATTTGGTACACACTTAAGGAAATGTGGAATCGTTTCACAACTCACGCCGCCTGGAACACCTCAGCGAAACGGTGTGTCCGAACGTCGTAATCGCACTCTATTGGATATGGTGCGGTCTATGATGTCTCTTACCGATTTACCGCTATCATTTTGGGGATACGCTCTAGAGACAGCTACATTCACTTTAAATAGGGCACCGTCTAAATCCGTTGAGACGACACCGTATGAATTATGGTTTGGAAAGAAACCTAAGCTGTCGTTTCTAAAAGTTTGGGGATGCGATGCTTATGTCAAGAAACTTCAACCTGAAAAGCTCGAACCCAAGTCGGAAAAATGCGTATTCATAGGATACCCTAAGGAAACTGTCGGGTATACCTTCTACTTAAGATCCGAAGGCAAGATCTTTGTTGCCAAGAACGGATGCTTTCTGGAAAAAGAGTTTCTCTCGAAAGAAGTAAGTGGGAGGAAAGTAGAACTCGATGAAGTACTACCTCTCGAACGGGAAAGTGGTGCAGCTCAGGAAAATGTTCCTGTGATGCCCACACCAACTGAAGAGGAAAACAATGATGATGATCAAGGTACTTCGGATCAAGTTACTGCTGAACTTCGTAGGTCCACAAGGACACGTTCCGCACCAGAGTGGTACGGCAACCCTGTCCTGGAAATCATGTTGTTAGACAACAATGAACCTTCGAACTATGAAGAAGCGATGGCGGGCCCGGATTCCAACAAATGGCTTGAAGCCATGAAATCCGAGATAGAATCCATGTATGAAAACAAAGTATGGACTTTGACAGACTTGCCCGATGATCGGCGAGCGATAGAAAACAAATGGATTTTTAAGAAGAAGACGGACGCGGATGGTAATGTTACCATTTATAAGGCTCGACTTGTCGCTAAGGGTTATCGACAAGTTCAAGGGATTGACTACGACGAGACTTTCTCTCCCGTAGCGAAGCTGAAGTCCGTCCGAATCATGTTAGCAATTGCCGCATACTATGATTATGAGATATGGCAGATGGACGTCAAAACAGCATTCCTTAACGGGCATCTTAAGGAAGAACTGTATATGATGCAGCCGGAAGGTTTTGTCGATCCTCGGAACGCTAACAAAGTATGCAAGCTCCAGCGATCCATTTATGGACTGGTGCAAGCATCTCGGAGTTGGAACATTCGCTTTGATGAGATGATCAAAGCGTTTGGGTTTATGCAGACTTATGGAGAAGCCTGCGTTTACAAGAAAGTGAGTGGGAGCTCTGTAGCATTTCTCATATTATATGTAGATGACATACTCTTGATGGGAAATAATATAGAATTTCTGGACAGCATTAAGGCCTACTTGAATAAGTGTTTTTCAATGAAGGACCTTGGAGAAGCTGCTTATATATTAGGCATCAAGATCTATAGAGATAGATCGAGACGCCTCATAGGTCTTTCACAAAGCACATACCTTGATAAGATTTTGAAGAGGTTCAAAATGGATCAGTCCAAGAAGGGGTTCTTGCCTATGTTACAAGGTGTGAGACTGAGCTCGGCTCAGTCACCGACCACGGCAAAAGATAAAGAAGAGATGAGTGTCATCCCCTATGCTTCAGCCATAGGATCTATTATGTATGCCATGCTGTGTACCAGACCCGATGTAAACCTTGCCGTAAGTTTGGTAGCAAGATACCAAAGTAATCCCGGCAAGGAACACTGGACAGCGGTCAAGAATATCCTGAAGTACCTGAAAAGGACGAAGGACATGTTTCTCGTTTATGGAGGAGACGAAGAGCTCGTCGTAAAGGGTTACGTCGACGCTAGCTTCGACTCAGATCTGGATGACTCTAAGTCACAAACCGGATACGTGTATATGTTGAATGGTGGAGCAGTAAGCTGGTGCAGCTGCAAGCAGAGCGTCGTGGCGGGATCTACGTGTGAAGCGGAGTACATGGCAGCCTCGGAGGCAGCGCATGAAGCGATTTGGGTGAAGGAGTTCATCACCGACCTAGGAGTCATACCCAATGCGTCGGGGCCGATCAAACTCTTCTGTGACAACACTGGAGCTATTGCCCTCGCGAAGGAGCCCAGGTTTCACAAGAAGACCAGGCACATCAAGCGTCGTTTCAACTCCATCCGTGAAAATGTTCAAGATGGAGACATAGAGATTTGCAAAGTGCACACGGATCTGAATGTCGCAGATCCGCTGACTAAACCTCTCTCGCGTGCAAAACATGATCAACACCAGAACTCTATGGGTGTTCGATTCATCACAATGTAACTAGATTGGTGACTCTAGTGCAAGTGGGAGACTGTTGGAAATATGCCCTAGAGGCAATAATAAAAGTATTATTATATTTCAATGTTCATGATAAATGTCTTTTATTCATGCTATAACTGTATTATCCGGAAATCGTAATACACGTGTGAATACTTAGACCACAATATGTCCCTGGTGAGCCTCTAGTTGACTAGCTCGTTGTGATCAACAGATAGTCATGGTTTCCTGACTATGGACATTGGATGTCGTTGATAACGGGATCACATCATTAGGAGAATGATGTGATGGACAAGACCCAATCCTAAGCATAGCATAAAAGATCGTGTAGTTCGTTTTGCTAGAGCTTTGCCAATGTCAAGTATCTCTTCCTTCGACCATGAGATCGTGTAACTCCCGGATATCGTAAGAGTGCCTTGGGTGTATCAAACGTCACAACGTAACTGGGTGACTATAAAGGTGCATTACAGGTATCTCCGAAAGTATCTGTTGGGTTGACACGGATCGAGATTGGGATTTGTCACTCCGTATGACGGAGAGGTATCTCTGGGCCCACTCGGTAATGCATCATCATAATGAGCTCAATGTGACCAAGGTGTTGGACACGGGATCATGCATTACGGTACGAGTAAAGTGACTTGCCGGTAACGAGACTGAACAAGGTATTGGGATACCGACGATCGAGTCTCGGGCAAGTAACGTACCGATTGACAAAGGGAATTGCGTACAGGGTTTGATCGAATCCTCGACATCGTGGTTCATCCGATGACAACATCGAGGAGCATGTGGGAGCCATCATGGGTATCCAGATCCCGCTGTTGGTTATTGACCTAAGAGCGTCTCGGTCATGTCTGCATGTCTCCCGAACCCGTAGGGTCTACACACTTAAGGTTCGGTGACGCTAGGGTTATTAGGAAGACTAGTATGTGACTACCGAATGTTGTTCGGAGTCCCGGATGGGATCCTGGACGTCACGAGGAGCTCCGGAAGGGTCCGGAGGTAAAGATTTATATATGGGAAGTTGTCAAACGGACACCGGGAAGTTTCGGGGTCATACCGGTATTGTACCGGGGCCACCGGAAGGGTTCCGGGGGTCCACCGGGAGGGGCCACCCCTCCCGGGGGGCCACATGGGCTGCGTGGGGCAGGGAGCCAGCCCCTGGTGGGCTGGGCGCACCCCCTCCCTTGGGCCCTTGCGCCTAGGGTTGAGGGGGGAACCCTAGAGGGGGCGCTCCCCTTGGCTTGGGGGGCAAGCCACCCTCTCCCCCTCTCCCCTTGGCCGCCGCACCCCCCCTAGATGGGTTCTAGGGGGCCGGCCCCCTTCTCCCTTCCCCCTATAAATAGAGGGGTGAGGGGAGGGCAGCCAGACCACCCTCCAAGGCGCAGCCCTCCCCTCCCCAACACCTCTCCTCCTCCGTTGTGTGCTTGGCGAAGCCCTGTCGGAGTACTGCCTCTCCACCATCACCATGCCGTCGTGCTGCCGGTGGAGCTGTCTTCCTCAACCTCTCCTTTCCCCTTGCTGGATCAAGAAGGAGGAGACGTCTCCCGTCCCGTACGTGTGTTGAACGCGGAGGTGCTGTCCGTTCAGCACTTGGTCATCGGTGATTCGAATCACGTCGAGTACGACTCCATCATCACCTTGCAAGCTTCCGCACGCGATCTACAAGTGGTATGTAGATGCAAACTCTCTCCCTTGACTCGTTGCTTAGATGAACTCATAGATGGATCTTGGTGAAACCGTAGGAAAAATTTTAATTTTCTGCAACTTTCCCCAACAGTTGTGCTCACCCAGGCCCACCTCTGGTGCCCATCTTGTGGTATATAGGTCATTTTGACCTAGAAAATAAATAAGGAGAGGACTTTCAGGACGGAGCACCGCTGTCTCGAGGCGGAACTTGGGCAGGAGCACTTTTGCCCTCCGACGGAGCGATTCCGCCGGGGGAACTTCCCTTCCGGAGGGGGAAATCATCGTCATCATCATCACCAATAACTCTCACATCTTGGGGAGGGCAATCTCCATCAACATCTTCAACAACACCATCTCATCTCAAACCCTGGTTCACCTCTTGTGTTCAATCTTGTTACCGGAACTATAGATTGGTGCTTGTGGGTGACTAGTAGTGTTGTTTACATCTTGTAATTGATTACTATATGGTTTACTTGGTGGAAGATTATATGTTCAAATCCAATATGCTATTTAATACCCCTATGATCTTGAGAATGATTATCATTTGTGAGTAGTTACTTTTGTTCTTGGGGTCACGAGAGAAATCATGTTGCAAGTAATCATGTGAACTTGATGTGTGTTCGATATTTTGATAGTATGTATGATGTGATTCCCTTAGTGGTGTCATGTGAACGTCAACTACATGACACCTCACCATATCTGAGCCTAAGGGAATGCATTGTGGAGTAGTTATTAGATGATGGGTTGCGAGAGTGACAGAAGCTTAAACCCTAGTTTATGCGCTATTTCGTAATGGACCGATTGGATCCAAAAGTTTAATGCTATGATTAGAATTTATTCTTAATACTTTTCTCTTAGTTGCAGATGCTTGTGAAGGGGTTAATCATAAGTAGGAGGTTTGTTCAAGTAGGAACAAGAACTAAGCACCGATCCACCCACATATTAAATTATCAAAGTACCTAACACGAATCAAACCAACATGGTGAAAGTGACTAGATGAAAATCCCGTGTATCCTCAAGAACGCTTTGCTTATCATAAGAGACCATTTTGGCTAGTCCTTTGCCTCAAAAGAATTGGGCTACCTTGCTGCCATAGGTCTCCGTCGGGAGGTTTTTTAACATGCTCCCTCTTGCCTTCCCTTTCACATGAGAGGTAAGAGTATAAAATGATCTGAGCCATTGATTGCGTTGAGTAGTGAGTTTGATTAACTCTTACCTTCTTACCTCCCATGTGAGAAGAGGGGAGAGGGGGGGGGTAAGAGGGAGCATGTTAAAAGTGCTCGTCTGCCGGTCTTTCTTGCCAGTGAGGTTATGATTTGCAAGGCTTGTCGGCCTTCAGATATCCTCTCCGTCATGTAATGCAAGCCTCGGTACTGGCATGAGGGTTGTCAGTTTTTGTTATTATGGGTGTTGAAATCTTGGATCTATCGATCTTTCAGCACAATGTATTTTTAGGTATGGCATTGTTCCGACAGGACAATACATTTGATGACCTCCCATCCGTAAACAATAAAGACTGGTTGACCTGACTTTTGGAGAGACAACATAGACTAGCTTGCTGGTCCAAGAGAAAGAAGACGATAGGTCTAGTGTTTTCGAAGAATTTCCCCTTCTTGGGGTTTTCTGTATCAACTAGCAAAAGAGCCCGTGCGTTGCAACGGGAGAGAAAACATAACACACGCTCTTAACTCAGCAACCATCACTCAAGACCACAATAGGTCCCTCATTTTTATTTTTGCGAGGCATCATATTTGTGTTGCCGCTTATCCTCCTTCTCACCCTCGCCGGCGATGGCCTCGGTGTTCACACAAAACAACAAAAAACGTGTGGTGAATATGGTTAATCCTAAGGCGTCTCTCTCTCTCTCTCTCTTCCTCTCCCTCTCTCTCACTCGCTTTCTCTCACTCTCGCGATGAGAAATCTGTTGTTTTCCCCTGTGACATTTTTTAGAGGTATGCATGTGTAGTTATCGGTCTTTTCTTTTCCGTATATGGTTATAGTGGGGTGTTTATTTGCAATCCAGATCGCCGCCGGTATGAAAAAAAACGAATTTTGCGCTATAAATTATAAGTTTGCTTCCATAACAATATTTAAAAAATATTTAACAGGTAAAATTAACATCATATTTAGATTCCGCACATTTTTCTAATAAAATTTCATATATAATATGTTAAAATCAAAGTTATGGTTTAAAAGATAATATAATTTAGAAAATCATTTGGTTTGACTCAAATATATTCTAAAATAATATTTAAAAGTACTTAACAGGTAAAAATAATCTCATATTCATATTCTACATATTTTTCTAATCAAATTTCATATATAACATGTTCAAATCAGAGTTACGGTTTAAAAGATATGTATGATTTTAAAAAGCATTTGTTTGACTTAAACATGATGTGCGGATGAATTACCTAAAACATTAAGGGGTTTTCAAAAAATGTAAAATAATGGTTCGGGTGTGACTTAAATCCGGACGGCGGGTTGATTTAAAGAAAAGACAAGGACTTTTGTGTAAAATACGAAAATAACAATTCGTTTTAACTTAAAACAGGACTGCGGGTTGAATTCTCTGAAATAGAGAAACTTTTCTAAAAAATGCCGTGACGGACGAAAGAAATCCAATTTGCTTTATTATTACTAGCAAAAGAGCCCGTGTGTTGCAACGAGAGATTTTTTTTCATAATCTTCAATGACCATGGCCACATTTTGTTGCATCATCGAGATACACTATCACTCTCAATTTCGTGAAGTCATGATCATTTTTTAAAAAATCGTGCACATATTTGAAATCATGAACATTTTAAAATTTGTGAACATTTTTTCAAATTTTTGAACATTTTCTAAAATTAAAAATATTTTTTGAATTCATGAACATTTTATACTATTTGCAAACAGTTTTTAAAATTGTGAACATATTTTATTTTATTTTTTTATTTTATGTGCAAATGGACGAACAAATGATGGATGGAAATCTGGTAATAAGGGACGTATAAAAAAAGGGAGTAAGAAACATTCGTGTCTTTAATAAAAAAGGAAAGTACTAATTAAGGGTGCAACATAAAAATAATTAACATGAAAGATAACATTACATTTAGAATCTACAAAATTTTCTGGGCGATTTTTATATCTAGCATGCTAAATTTGGAGTTGGGGTTTGAAAGATATAAATATTTAAAAAATACTTGAATCTGCAAAAAAGAATTAAAAGAGAATATTTTGACCGTATTATACCTTGTAGACCATCTGTTAAGCGACACTTGGCGAAATAGCTCTATACTACGCCAACTGAAATTTGCGAAAAAAAGCTACAAAAATGAAGACGACCAGGTTTCGAACCCAAGTCTCCTGGAAGGTGGAGAAACACCCAGGCCAGTAGGCTGGTTCGTTGGCTTATGTTGTGTAAGGGCGTTTCCTTAGATGAATCAAGAGCTATCGGTGGCGAGTTAAGAAATTAAAAACGAATCGTTTTCCCACTTATGGATGACATTGGTGGGTAATTTTTAGTAACTTGAAGGGTAATTTTAATTAATGACGGACGACCAGAAACGTCGCTTTATTAGTAGATAAAATAATAATAAAGATTAGGTAAAGATAAAGATGGTTTGCTTAATAGCAGTAGATCTGATTTTTCTTTTTTTAGAAAGCCAGGCATTTTATTAAAGAACGGGAGGAAAAAAACAAAATTTCCAAATAAACACGACTAGTATCCAAAATCTACGTACTTTGTAACCACGCTCGCACGGGGCACAGCGCAAAGTGATAGGCCACCTCTGCTCCACCACCGCCGCTCCACGTCGCGGCTTTTCTCCCTCCCCTCCGTCTCTCATGTCAGTGACACAAAGGAAGGCTTAGGATCAAAGGCACACGAACTGGGGGTTGTCATCAATTATTCCCTCCGCCAGGCATCCCAGACGCGGAGGCGGAGATACATTCCTTCCCGCACCGCACGAGATTGTGGTCTCAACCTCCTGACGGCGACGGCGAGCCTCTCGGAGGCCACCTCCGATCTAAGAGGTGCGCCCCTCCCTCGTTGGAATCTGACCAACTTCTCCTCTCCACCATCCCGCACCTTTCCTCTCCCTTTCATGGCCCATCCTCCACCCAAGCTCCGATCCGACCCAATGCGGCTATGAAATCTCTGCTGCTGTCCCACTGCCGCCGCCGTGCCGTAGCTTAGCGCCTCCGCCTCCGCCGTCGCCTCGCACCCCAAACCCCTGCAACCTTCGCGGCCATTGCCGCTCCCGTTCCACCTCATCGCGATCTTGGGCGTTGGCTTTTGAGGTAGGCATGAGCTTCTACTTCTGGTCATCCAGTGATCACTTGAACCCACACTAACATCCATAAGTTCGACACAGCATGTAGATCCGGCCTTATTTGTCTGTCCTCGTTCATATTTGAGTTAGATCATGCCAAGACAAGCGGTTATTTTAAGACCTTTGCAGTTAAGATGGGGTGCGAGTGATTAACTTCTAACTGATGGAGAACTCTGAAATTCTCGGGTGAACCCAGGGATAGGAAACATGCATGATTGAAGTTGGATCATGCACCTTGTTTTCACTTGATTCTGATAGTTATGCTTGTGGTTGAGCATTGCCTCATGGAGAAAATAGAATGCCAAGCATCAGCCTATAAGGGATAATTCTAGGATTTTCACCACTTAATGCAGATGCCAGTGAATAATGTTGAAGCTAGAGTATTGGGCATTTCATTCGTGGGCTTCTTAGACTGTTAGACAATATCATGTTCTATTCTCCTCAAGTAAATATTTGGCTTTGTGTTTGTTGTGCATGCCGGAATTTTCATTCTTACCTCTTTTTATCTATGCAGAATCATTAGCAGAAGTATTGAACCCTGAGTTTTCATTTATTTCGTCCTGGTTATTGTGAGAATGCGGAGGTTCAATCCCTTTGGGGGGAAAGTACAGACTGGAGTGGAAGGCCGCACCATTGATGTAAGGAATGTGAAGATCACAGTACGCAATGCCATTGCACAAGGAGGTTTCTCTTGTGTGTATCTCGCATGTGACGCGTTGCACTCGTCAAAGCAGTATGCATTGAAGCATATCATTTGCAATGACTCGGAATCGCTTGATCTTGTCATGAAGGAGATCCAGGTGATGAATCTCCTCAAAGGGCATGCCAATGTCGTCACACTGGTTGCCCATGATGTTTTTGACATGGGCCGCACAAAGGAGGCATTGCTTGTGATGGAGTTTTGTGAGAAGTCCTTGGTGAGTGCGATGGAGAGCAGAGGTACTGGTTACTATGAGGAGAAGAAGGCACTTTTGATATTCAGAGACGTCTGCAACGCGGTTTTTGCTATGCATGGGCAGTCACCACCAATTGCGCATAGGTACATGGAATGAGTCATTTACAGATATTGAATCCATGTTTTATTTCCATTATATAGAAAGGATCAGTGTTAGGCATTTTTATCAAATATCACAAGTCAGATTTCTGCACAGTTATGTTGTTCCGTTTCATTATTTAATTAGTAGACTTAAGTTTACTTAGCAACTACTGGAGTGATGGTACGCTAGTAAACTGCCCACTGCTATTTGTTTGCCCGTACTACTTTCTATTCTTGCCTGCAGTACGGAATCCATATACCTTGTTGTAGCTTGGCTATCTGCATGTGAGCAAATACCATGTGCAAGCAACTCTTACCTGCATGAATGTTTCAGATTTGGTATGAGTGTGGGACTTGCTTTGAAGTTTTGCAAACTAATGTTTCATAATTCACCACGATTTTACATTCTGCCTCCTTCCTCTAGGGATCTTAAAGCCGAAAATGTTCTTCTTGGATTAGATGGTGCATGGAAACTATGTGACTTTGGAAGCACGTCAACAAATCATAAATGCTTTGACAAGCCAGAAGATAGGGGGATCGAGGAAGATATCATTAGGAAGCATACGACCCCGGCATATAGAGCACCTGAGGTTAATGAAAACTTTTTGGCATGATGGATACAATTTTTTTACTCGTACGGCCTGCAGTGGTCTCATCTATGCATTCATGTTTTTCAGATGTGGGATCTCTACAGAAGAGAAGTTATTAGTGAGAAGGTTGATATTTGGGTAAGTCCATAACATCTGAACATGTGATCTTCATTATTCATATATCTGAATAGTAATTAAACCAATGCCATAGCATGTGATATATTCTCTGATTTAATTATCACACTAGCCCCATCTTGAGTGATGTCTAACAGAATGATTAGGTTGTTGGATCACAACTAAATCCTCAACTGTGAAGTTACTGTTTATCAAACCACATGTTTGCAATCGAAGTATGTTGAAGTGATTTGCAACACTTTGTATTCCACAATTGGCAGGCCCTGGGATGTCTTCTCTATAGAATATGCTACTTCAAATCCGCGTTTGATGGAGAGTCAAAGTTGCAGGTCCTTAATGGCAATTATCGCATTCCAGAACAACCTAAGTACAGCACCAGTGTCACAGGGCTGATCAAAGATATGCTGGAAGCATCTCCAAATGCCAGACCAGATATCACACAGGTGATTGGCCATTCATCTTCATGATACTAGGTTAGTCATAGACTGCTGCATGTAGTCTTAGGAGCCAAATAAGTATGGTTTTCATTTTTCTGATGTTAGATTTTATCCAATTGACAGGTCTGGTTTCGTGTTAATGAACTACTGCCTCTTGAGTTACAGAAGAGTTTACCTGATGGGGCTTCAGCAGCAATTTCTATGGGCTTGCAGGACGATGGTGAGGTTTTCTTTAGATGCTATTTGTAGGAGAATACATGCTCTGTATCATATGGTCTTGCCTTCACATGCAATGGCTACAATTTGAATCTGCATGTTTTTTTTCTTTTGTTGGTAGAAAACTGTAGCTGTGCTTCACTTCTTCTCCGAATATATTAAATATTTCGATTAGCAGGACTATGCTAACAAAAATACCCTCGTGTTACAACCCACTCTGTGCTATTTATAATATTAGTCATCTTTGTTATTATTTGGAAACCAGATTGACACAACAGTGTTTCCTAGAGAGTTTGGACTTTCGGAATTTTTTGTAGAGTATGCAATCATATTTAATCAATACAATTTTCTTTTGCTTATTGGATAACTCCAATGATTGTATTTGATGCGCCATGAAAAAATGGACCTATCAGAAATAGAAAAATGCAATGTTTGCATCACTCCATATTTCTGTATATATTCTATCATATTTTGTTTTGTGAGGGTAAAATTAGGAAGTACCTGCCATTAATAAATTTGGCTTTATAATTTTTTTGGATGAAGTGGAATTTTGCATGTCTATTAATGAAATAAAAAGTCCTCATTTTGCATCCTCATAATTATAGAAACTGCTATTTATAGATCCTACATCACCTAATTATAAGATTGTTATATAAGCATCTATATAATTTTTACAGGTGTTGTAGAGTAGTACCATACAGTTTAATACGTGAGTTTACATCATTCCATTTAGAGGGTATTAAATTAATGGTAATGTTTGTATTGATTGTCTTATGAGCTACTTCTGTGGCATCTGACTGGGTCAATCACTACACTGTCATGTGTTAGGTATTGTGAAATGACCTTATCTTCACATAACCTTTCTGACATGCCACCTTACAGCACACTGGGTGCTAGAACAAAGTATTTACTATTTGAGTCTGATTGTTTATTCTAAATATTCTCAGAAGAGATAGTGTGACTGGTTGCTGTCTAACTTTATTACCATCTTGTTTTGCCTGTGTAGGTGGTTATAAAAGAACACATGTGACGCCTAAAAGGAACCCCCCTGCACCTCCAAGAGAACAATCTGATAACTCATCATCTCATGGAAGTGCAAATGCCGGAGATGCACCTCTAGGTGCATTTTGGGTGACCCAACATGCACAGGGTTCTCAAGTTGCTGATAATAGGAATCCCTTGTTTGACGAGGAACCAATTAAACCATCACCTTCATCAAAGTATAACCAAAGTAGGGTGGATATCAGCACCACTACCCCTGGAGATAGGCATGGTCATTCTGGTCAGGCTTTACGAAATACAACAAGTAACACTGTATCCAGTAATGGACTTAAGGGTGGTTCGGATATAAATCTTTTCATGGAACCACAAGGTTATGTGAAAAATAAAGCATCACAGCCACAAAGCAAGACTATATCTGGGAACGATCCCTTCAACAGTTTTGTCGCAGATTTTGATGCAAACAATCTGCATTCAGGGACTACTGCTACTGGTAAGACATCCGAGCTTGAAGATGAAGTGTCCAATCTGAAGGAGCAGTTGAAGAAAACCACGTCGGAGAAGGCTGAGATGACAGCCAAGTATGAAAAGCTGTCGGCAATCTGCCGCTCCCAGCGCCAAGAAATTCAAGAGCTGAAGCGCACTGTTGCTGAGACTACACCGCTGCCTTCAAGTAAAGTCAGCTCAAGGATACCAGAACTTGGATCCCAGGTGCTTGCTCTATCTTTTTTTTTTTGCACACAAGTGCTTACTCTATGTATATCTAGTACAACACATTTGTCTTAAGAATATTTCTAGCATCTTACATGAGACTTACAATCCATGTAGCGGAAGGAGAGGATTGAAGGAACGGTGTGGGAACTTGAGCAAGGAATGCTCTCAGGCAACTCCTCGGTACCCAGCTCTGAGGCCAAGACATGGCAGGCATTCCCTGAGGCGAAAGCTCAGGCCAGGCCAAAGGTCGACCATGCAACCAATGGGAGGCAAAACCTAATACGGAACACGAATGCGGGGCCTTCCTCTGATGCGTGGGGTTTCGGCACATCATCTGGTAGCACTGCAGCAGCAGCACAGATGAACAGAACGAATGCCCAGGGGAGTTCCTCCCAGAGATTGAGCACGGGGGCAGCGAAGAAAGTAGATCAGCCATCGGGATGGGCCGGATTCTAGCTTCTCATCAGCACGTGGTAATCTCGGTTCTCTTGTTTCTAATCACATGCTACTCTGCAAGTTGCAAAAGCATGAGATGAGTTGTGATTGTTGCCTGCCCAAAATTCGTTATTTTAAGGGCGTTGATAGTTGCTTGAGCCGACCTGGACGTCGGTTTTCTGGGGTCGTTTGTCAAGTACCTTGTTAATAAATTTATGTTTACATATGTATATTTACGTGTACCTCGTACCATGTGAACTGTGGAAATGTCCCTTTTAACTTGTGCTGTAAAAAGGACCGTATGCTGATTTACTCTGTTTCCTTGAGCTTACTCTCATAGTTTTAGGACTGCATAGCTGATGTATCACGGTGTTCCAGAGCAAAGAGCCAAACATCTTTGGTGCTCTAGGCGGCAAGCACTGCTAACATGTTTAGTACAGAGGAAACTGCACCGGGAGCCCTCTAACTTAACGCGTGGAACAGTTCTGGTCCAAACAACCCCGCAGGGCGATTGGCCTTTCTTTTACAGGTAGTAGGCCACATTCTTTGACAAGGAACACTCTTTTAAGTTCAAGCCTTTCTTTGCCCGCAAAAAAAGGGTTCAAGTACCTCTTGTGGATTCAATCACAAGTATCAAATTTCAGACGCATCCATAGGCAGTGACCGGACAACAGGATACCGAGGAGTGATCGGACAAATTTGCCTGCCATGCAACAGGATACATCTAAACCAAATACTCAAATCCATATTAGCTCATGCAACATAGTGTACGTACCTAAACACATGTCACGGGACTACCAAAAATTGACATGCTCTACTAATTACGAACGAAACGATGACCGAAAGAGCTCTACAACCACAAGTACCAAATTTCGGGCGTATCCGCAGGCAGTGATCGGACAACACACAAATTTGCTCCTCCACAACAGGATACATCTAAATCAAATACTCAAACACACAAATTTGCTCCTCCACAACAGGATACATCTAAATCAAATACTCAAATCCATATTAGCTCATGCAACGTAGCGTACGTACCTAAACACATGTCATCGGACTACCAAAAATTGACATGCTCTACTAACTACGAACGAAACGATGATCGAAGAAGTTCATCCATGGCCGGCCTTGCCCTTGCTTTTGCCATTCACATCATCCTTGCGCTAGTAGCGGTCGAAGACGCATAACAGATCGAGGCGGATCTGCTCACGGGCGGAGCTTCCGTCGTCGTCCTCATCTTTCTCCTGCATGGGGGTAGTCCGGCCATGGCGCGAACCGCCCGACTTTGGTCTTTTGCCATCGCCTTGACCGCCCTTCTTTGCCGCTTCTCGGCTATGCAGGCATCGAGGGATTCCTCCAACGCCGCCTCATGGGCTGCCGAAGCTTCCTGTGCGTCGCGAGCTGTCGTGGCCGCCTACGCTGCGAGGGCTACGACAACCACCTCCGCTTGAAGCCGTGCCCAAAGCCTCCTGTTCGGATTCACGTCTGGTCATGGAGGCGAAAATGACCACCGTTTTGGTGCCTGACGCCGTGGGACGAGGTGCCACCTAAAAGGTTCCTGCAGCATGGCCGGGTTGTGCCATGCGGCCGTGGTGATAGCTACCGGCGACGCGCGGCGAGATCCTCCGTCCCCGGTTCCACTGGCCTCAGATCCGGCCGCAGTTGGGCAATGGATTCCCGCTGCTCGCTGAAGACCACGGGAGGGCGTAGTCCTCCCGGGAGCGTCGGAGAGCAGCACAAACGACCATCTGCTCCTAGGGGCTGCAAGGGATCCCGGTCCTTGGATCTGGACATGTCGGAGTTGGATCCAGCCGCTGCCATGTAGAAGAAGGCCGGAGCTGGCCGGAGAGGAGGTTAGTATTGTGGGAGG